>NC_056746.1:758292994-758322339 GCF_019279795.1 Protopterus annectens
GTACTGCTGTCATGGCTTAGTGGTTTAGTACCTTGACTCTAGTGCATGGTATCCTGGGTTGAATCTGACCACTGATTTGTAATTTTTATGACTGTATAGACAGGCTGAGGGTGTGTCTGTGTAAAGGCACTTTTGATACAACTTGCTTAATGTTGCCCAGCGGTTAGCTTGTGGTATGGTCGCACCTCCAGCATAAGCGGTGTGCGCTAGGTTAAACCTTAATTGGCTATTAACACATGTTAAGCTAAGCACAGCTAGTTGCACACAGTTTGAGCCTGTTAAACCAGTGCTTAGCTACAGCAAGCAATTTGCAGCCTTTGAAGCGCTTGGCTCACGGGCACTCTGTCTCACCTTGTTTGACAGCAGCTTAGCTATCAGTACATTTCTAAATATTTTATTATTGTATTACTTGAAAATATATGATCCATTTCATTCCATTTTACAAAAGGAAATACTTTACATTTGTACAATACTGTCAGGAACCTTTTAGTGCTTATTTACAAAAATAAAAGGATGTTGTGTGGGCACCGAGCGTTGCTTGCCTGCTCTTAAGCCGAAAACTCTACCGCTATGCTATTACTTCTTGATTTACTTTGCATATTTAGTTCTTATATCCTTTTCCACTGATTGCTAACCGCAGTTGCGCTAGTAGCACACCAGCATACGCATTATGCAAACATTCTGAGGTTTAAAAAATAAAAAGTTTTCATTTACATTTTATAACATCTGTTCACTTTTACATTTTACATTTCTGGTCTGTGGGGGCATGTGTTTGTGTAGTGTGTTTATTCACATTTCCATGGCCTCTCGTGGTGTTTACTTTCTGCCATTCTAGACTTCCGGGGGCGTGTCTGCTTGCAGGGCTTAGCCTACGGACATGCCCCCTACTGTCTTACATGGACCGTGTAAGACTTACAGTGTGATTCAGCATGCCTCATGCACCTCATGCATATGCATGGCATGCTGACATCACGCCGTTTAACTGCAGCCTCCGTGTAAGAGTTATAACTCTTACACGGAGGCTTCCTGAATCCTGCCCTATGTTTTTAATGCATGCAACAAAGGCAATTTATTCTTCAAGGGCAACAGGCACTTTATTTGTAGATGAAACAATGACATATAAAGTTGTTTGCTAGCAGCAACCTCTTTATTAGTTACAGATTTCTTTAATGTGGATTTTACTACTTCAGAGATTGTGCATATTTACTGATACTGGTGGAGTATAGAAGGTTGAGTAGACTTTTTATGATGGAAATGTTCTGAATTGGGCAGTTTTGTCATTGATGTGTGCATTTTGTTTCATTGTTTACTTTAAAAATGTTCAAAACAATACACTTAAAATGCCCTCTAACAACAGTACTATATTGTACAAGGAATATAATGTAATACAGTCAGGAAGGTGTATCAAAGAGCATGTGTATGTTTCATGTTCAAGGGACCTATGATTTTGAAGACAGCCCAGAGTTAATATTTATCTGCCACTGGCAAAATGTATTTTCTTTGAATGTGGGTCAGTCTTCGTATGATATTTGTGCATCTGATAGCATCAACTGCATTATCCTTGCATTATTTTATTTACAAGAGAGCAGAGGTGAGGTGACATAGTATATATCTGGGGTGGGGGGCTGCTTATCTTGCATCATCCAGCTTCTCTTCTACAGTGCACTATCACTGTCTCTACACAACAGAAAATGTCAGATGAGACACATGATTTCCTCATTCAGGTATATATATAGTGGTATGTTGCTCTGACTGTTTTGCACAGGGACTTTGGTAGTAAAATGTATGGTGGTAACACAGTATTTTTCTTTCACAAAGAAGCTGATTTGGCATAGTGGTATGTTGCTCTGACTGCTTTGCATCCAGACAGAAGGATGAGTATGAATTCCCGCGATGGTGGCAAGAAAAAGCTTAGTGGCATTCAGCGTAGAAAGCGAGAGAGACAGAAAGAGGTTGCAGAAAGTTAACTGCTGAAAAAAGTACCAAAACTGAGCGCATACTTTATTGCTCCACAAGCGTCTTGTAGTGTGACTTTGGAAAAGCGGGAAGAAGGACAAGGGATAACGAACAAAGATATTCGGCAGCCAGAGGATGATCAGAAGAATGCCAGTACTCACTCCGAATCCGATGATGCCCTGAATGAACAGAATTTTCCTAAACATAAGGCTCAACTACCAGAATCAAGTGCATCGACAGAATTGCTACCGCCCTCTGCTGACTGAGCATATTTTGGAAGCAAGTCATTAAGCGCTTTTGAAAAGAGATTTGTTGTGATGGGTGGCGCATTGCAGCTGCCTGGTCCATTCCCGAAACAGGCAGAAGGTCTTAATAAAGGCCGCAGCTTCCAGGAACATTTCTACACACGCAAAACGAAGTCTGGCTTGAGTTTCAGAAGAACATGGTTGTCCTACAGAACGGCTGGTGACAAGTGCTACTGCATTCCATGTTGGCTGTTTGCATCACTGATAAGAACTGGTGATTCATGGACTGATGGTACTTGTAACTGGAAGAATTTGTCGCGTTCCATACAGATATACGAAAATTCAGCGATCCACGCAAAAGCTTGTCAGATTTTTACTAATTGGAAGAACAATGTTACTGTCGATGCCCTGACCGACAAACAGATTATGCAAGACCGTAAGTACTGGCACTGTGTTCTGGATCGCATAGTGAATCTGATCATTACCATGTCAAAATGCAACATCGCATTTCGAGGTCACCGTGAAAATGACAGATACACTGACGACGACAGGCCCGGCTCATGAGGATGTTTCCTGGAATTCATTCACTTAATTGCCAAGTACGATCCTGTTTTGGAAAACTTGCTGAAGCAGCCAAAAGGAACCACCAAGTACTTGAGCGGGTCAATTCAAAATGAAATCATTTACATTCTAGCAAGACAGGTAAAGCAGCAGACCGTAGACGAAATGGCCGACGCACCATTTGTATCTCTTATAATGGATACAACAGTGGATTGCTCAAAGATGGATCAGTTGAGCAAAATATTTCGGTATGTGACTGTCAAAAAGAATGACGAAGGGAGGCCGGTAAGCTTGCATATCCAGGAATTGTTCTTGGGGTTCACTGATGTTGAAAGCCAGAAGGGTCAAGATTTGGCATCCGTAATTACAAAGGAAATTGAAAGTGTCACTGACCTGAAGAAGATTCGTGGTCAAGGATATGACGGAGCCACCAACATGAATGGTGCTTACAAGGGTGTCCAGTCTTTAATGAAGAAGAAAGCACCAAAGGCCCGTTATGTTCACTGCAGTGCTCATGCATTAAATTTAGTCATAAACGATGCTGTTAAGAATGTGAAGGACATTCGGAACTTTTTTGACATGCTGGAAAAGCTGTATGTATTCCTCAGTGCTATTAGCAGATGGAATCTCTTACAGAAAGATAGTAGCTGCTGCTCACTTACATTAAAGCGACTTTGTCCTACACGTTGGTCATCACGGAATCAAGCCTTGATAGCTCTTCGAAGCCGGTTTGTCGACGTGATGAAACTGTTGACTGTGTTGTCACTGACTGGCAAGGACAGTAATGAGAAAGGCGAGGCATCGTCGCTGAAGAAATATTTTGAACACATTTTGTCGATGATGAACATTGTTTTACTGTCACGCATTCTGGGACCACTAGACATTATCTCCAAGAAAATGCAGTCACAACAATCCGATGTCACATCTGTTTGCATTCTGTTGGAATCACTACTGAAGGACCTAAGTGAACTTCACAACAACTGGGAGACTGTTTTGTTCTCGGCCAAGGAGCTAGCTCAAAGTTGGGGCATGCCATCCGAGTTTGACAGTTCAGAGAGGGTTTCTCGTGCCAAGAAGTTTCATGATGAACTTTCAAATGACTGCAGACTGGAGTCAGCAGAACAGCGCTATAAGGTCGAAGTGTTCAACAGAATCATCGACTATGCCATTGTCCAGATAACAACACGATTCAAGTCACTGCGAGATACTGACCAAGTCTTCACATGCTTGAAACCTATGACAATTACTGAAATGAATGATGACAAACTGCTGAAGATGTCGAAGAGTCTGATCACGGAGTACTCGGATGACATTTCAGATGAGCTGTCTGACCAACTGCTCCTGCTCAAAATGACTTTCAGTGCCACATTGTCAGCGCTGAAATCTATCAAGGACTTGGCCGAATTCATCTTGATAACTCATTCAGAATCATCTTCCAGCTTTCCGGATATAATCACTGCTTGTTTGCTCTATCTGACACTTCCTGTGACAGTTGCTAGCGCTGAAAGAAGTTTTTTGAAGTTGAAGTTGATAAAGACATTCTTGCGTAGTACAATGTCTGAGGTTCGACTTAGTTCTTTAACCATTCTGTCAATTGAGAGCCGATGCCTGGAAGACGTGGACACTGACAAGATCATTGATAGTTTTGCTGATAACAAAGCCCGCAAGAAGTCATTCTAGGAGTAGGATTGAACAATGGAGGTACAATTCACATTCTGGTATCTATATAATGTACTGTTTTATAATTGTTTTTTTTTTTTTTACTTTTTGCTGAAATAGCATGTCTCCAGATCAGTGTTTTATGCCACTGTCATAGGTCAAGCAAACGTGACTATATGTGATTTCTTTGGCTTCGGTCATCTCAATGGCTTGGGTTCCCGGGGGGCGGAATGTTGGGGCGCCTAGGAAAAGTTTGCCTCAGGGCGCTTCTAACGTAGTTATGCCACTGTTAATGCCACTAGGGGCTAAAGTGCTATATTTCAGTATAAAAAGAGTTCATTTATACAAAAGTTTTTTTCTTTACATTAATATTATGCTGTATTCTAGGAATATGTTCCAAATTTGTTCCTAATAAGCCTCGTGGGTTACTATTATTATGTTTCTTTTAAATGCATTGCAAGTGGACTCTCTATTTTCTCATTTCTGATGTCTCTGACATGTTCCTGCATCATAATTGTAAATGCTCTTTTACTTTCACCTACATAAAACATTTCACATTGGCATTTTAATGCATACACAATACTTTCTGTATTGCATGAAAACTTAGCATTAGGTTGAAAATGTATTCCATTAATACACTGGAATGTCCTGCTAATATACTGACATGTTATACATTTACCACATGGATATGTTCCCAAAAAATCAGGATTATAGCTTAAACCTATACTAGGTCTTATAAATCTAGCATGGACTAACATGTCCTTTATATTTTTACCCCTTCTGAATGAAAAATTTAAATTCTTATCAAGTATATCTACCAAATCCCTGTATTTAAACAAGGAAGTCCAATAGAACTTGATAGCTGGTTTTACTTCTTCTGCCAACAAATCATAAGTTTTATATATATATATATATATATATATATATATATATATATATATATATATATATATATATAAAGTGCATATATTTTCCTTAAATTATCTAATTTTTCTTTTGTTCTCTTCTCACATTTATTATTATAGCCACTACTGGACTTTCATATGATGCCTTTATTAACCTTATCTAAGGAAAATAGCACTTCATCTGCACTATAACCCCTTTTAATAAACAATTGTGATGTTTTCTGTAGTTCACTGTTTACTTCTTCAGTGTTATTACACAACCTTCTTACCCTAGTCAATTCTCCATAAGGAAGAGATTTAAAAAGATGTGATGGGTGACAACTGGAAGCATCCAAAAATGCAAGCCATCCTCAAATTTCTGATATACTTTAGTGACAATTTTCCCCCTCTTGCTTCCTTCTAGACTAATGTCCAGAAAATTCACTTTATTTCCCAACTGGAAACCATCAAATTTCAACACGAACCTATTTTTTGGAGGTCATCCAAAACGTTTATAACTTCATCTCTGCCCCCTTACATATAAAAATTAAATTGTCAATATACTCTCTGTGTTTAGTTGCACTTCTGCTTGTGTTTTTCCTAGATGGTTTGGCCCACCCAGATTATTCACTGTTTCAAGCATACTAACTTGTTAATCTTTCTAGATGCATTGTTTATGAATAGCATCAATCAACATTTGCATGGTAACAATTACTGATTACATACAATGTAGTCTACAATTCACAGGTTTCAGGCTATGCAAGTTTCAGTCCAGCCTATGGCAGACAGCAACACATACCATGTGTGTCTCTTTTGTCTGCCATATACAAGGTTTGTTTCATTCACACCCTTTTTTAAGAAGGAGAATATTTCACTTCTGACACTCAGGGATTTTATAAGTTCAAGAGAATTACTAAAGATACGTGATGCATCTTTTTTTTTTAATATGTTCAAATGCTAATGTTCTTCCCATGTGGTTACAAATGTAACTTGCCCATTAGTTATACAGATGCTTTGAGAAGCTTGGTGTGGATGGAGCATTGGTTAACTTTTGGTTCCCGAAACAGAATATAGTGATAGCTACAATCTGTAAGCAGTAAGTGTAGAAACATGGATGGTATTGAAGCTGCATTTCATAACTCTCCTTTACATGCCTTAAAAAGTAGCATTTGAGAAAAGGATCACCATTATGCATGACAAGGACAGAAAAGGAAATGTGAAACAGATAAATTTTATTGAGTTTTCACTTTCTTTCACACCCTTCAACCCCCCCCCCCTTGCTCATATGACACCATACATTTTAATTGGAGCTTAAAGTGGTCACAGTCTACTGGTGAATATACCCCTTGTCTGTGTAGTCTGACTGAATCCCATATTATGACCACCAATGCTGAAATATGAAAGTTTTATTAACTGGTATGTGCTTTTATGCTATGTGCACTTCTTCAGACCATAAAAACTTCAAGAAACCAGCAGCTTAAATACATCCATTAATTACTAAAACATCATTAAATCATTACAGCATTCATTTCTAAAACTTCATTAGATCATTAAACACTATAACAATAAAATCATTCTTGATACAATTTACAGGATTTTAAAAACAGTTTCAAAGGTATAGTCCATCTTAATTCATCATTTTCTGTTCTGTCACTCAGACATCCCACGCTAACACTTTTATTAGTTATCAGCAGCACCATTAATTCAAAAATGTGTCCAGTATTTTTCTTAGTTTGTTAATTCAATTCATTCAATCCTACATCCCTTTGTATGCCACCAAATGTTCAAGGATTCTTTCCTTAAGACTACAGTTAATTTTTTTCACCGCAAAAGCAAGGACACATTGTACAGGTGGCTAAATAAACAAGGTCCATGCTGTTACAATCAGCATAGATTTTAGGCTCATATCTTATCCTTGTAGCAGGATGAATACAACAATTCTTAAAGGAAAACTCCACCCTAGAACTAAAAAAATATGTTTTTTTTTCAGTCTATCTTTGTTTCCAGACCTATTTTAACACCTAAAAATCACTCTAAGTCCTTTATTTGTATTTTTAGCATGTTTACCACAACATGGCTACCGATGGGGCTTGCTATATCAACGTGATATTCTTCTCCTTCAAGCCTTTCTCTTTCCCATAAAGCATTTCAAGTCTTCTTTCTATGACTCATGCCAGACATAAGGAAGTAAATAAAACTGAAGAGCAGGAACACAATAAGAGAAAGCTTGAAGTAAAATAGCGATTTATTAAATCCAAATGAAACGTAAGCGCTTTCAGCCAGAGCAATCTCCAGCCTTCATCAGACAAACAGCATAGGAGTGTATATTGAAACTTTAAATAGTGAAACAATGAATTACTTTACCAATCATCGTGAAGTGCATTTCCCAATACACTGTTACCATAGTGACATTAAAGCGGAAATACATTTACACAAATTTTAAACAAGCAAGTACTAGTTATTCCTTGAAAGTGTACTCGTTTGTACTGCTGAATAAATCAATAATACCCCTGATGTAGGGCAAATAAGGTTTACGCCTAGATACGTTTTGAATCTAGGTGTTGTAATAAGCCCATGTCATGTAAAGAAACAAATGTAACTCAATTTTAAGTCATTGTTATATCATCTGTTGTATGATAACCACTTGAGCACACATTTAATGGACAAGTTGTCATTGATGCGGAGGTGCCTAGTCCGGATTTGCCACATAAGTTCATCGATCTCTAATTTGATTTGCGGGCCTCCCTAATTTCAGGGACCCTTTGATGCACAATGGCAAAATTGAAAGTATGACCAGTGCATTGATTGTGTTTAGCTAAGGCATTGTTAACATCGTGTCTTACAGCGTACATGTGTTCATAGATCCTAGTCCTAAATTTCGCTCCGTCTTTCCAATGTAGAAGGCTTTACATGGTTTGCGCGACGCACCACTGATTTAGATTCACAGTTGCCGAGTTGTTGACCTTATAAGTTCTATTATTGATGACATGTCTGGATGTACTTGCACTGGGCGCATGCACCACATTTATGCATACCATGAGGTTGGTTCGAAATGAACCTATTTGGTGGTCTTTCTAAAATAGCTTTAAGATTTTGGCCCCTCCTATAAGTTAACTTTGGTCTCGTACCCAAGATGTTTGAAAGGGTATTGTCATGGTTAATGACATCCCAGTTTTTGTTAACAATTTCCCTAATTTTTTGGAAATCCAAGGAAAAAGTTGATGTAAACCACATCAGGTCCATCTAGCAATAACTGCTTGGAAAAAGACAATTACATTGTGTCTTTTATACATACTTTTTCCTTGGATTTCCAAAAAATTAGGGAAATTGTTAACAAAAACTGGGATGTCATTAACCATGACAATACCCTTTCAAACATCTTGGGTACGAGACCAAAGTTAACTTATAGGAGGGGCCAAAATCTTAAAGCTATTTTAGAAAGACCACCAAACAGGTTCATTTCGAACCGACCTCATGGTATGCACAAATGTGGTGCATGCGCCCAGTGCAAGTACATCAAGGTAGGGCCACAAGTTACCATCAATAATAGAACTTATAAGGTTAACAACTACTTCAACTGTGAATCTAAATCAGTGGTGTACGTCGCTGTCTGCAACCAATGTAAAGCCTTCTACATTGGAAAGACGGAGCGTAAATTTAGGACTAGGATCTATGAACACATGTACGCCGTAAGCAGACACGATGTTAACAATGCCTTAGCTAAACACACAATCGAATGCACTGGTCATACTTTCAATTTTGCCATTGTGCATCAAAGGGTCCCTGAAATTAGGGGAGGCCCTTGGCAAATCAAATTAGAGATCGATGAACTTATGTGGCAAATCCGGACTAGGGCGCACCTCACTCCGGGCATCAATGACAACTTGTCCATTAAATGTGTGCTCAAGTGGTTATCATACAACAGATGATATAACCAATGACTTAAAATTGAGTTACGTTACATTTGTTTCTTTTACACTCTTACACATGACATGGGCTTATTACAACACCTAGATTCAAAAACGTATATCTAGGCGATAACTCGCCCTTATTTGCCCCTACATCAGGGGTATTATTGATTTATTCAGCAGTACAAACGAGTACACTTCCAAGGAATAACTAGTACTTGCTTGTTTAAAATTTGTGTAAATGTATTTCTGCTTTAATGTCACTATGGTAACAGTGTATTAGGAAATGCACTTCAGGATGATTGGTAAAGTAATTCATTGTTTCACTATTTAAAGTTTCAATATACACTCCTATGCTGTTTGTCTGATGAAGGCTGGAGATTGCTCTGGCTGAAAGCGCTTACGTTTTATTTGGATTTAATAAATCGCTATTTTACTTCAAGCTTTCTCTTATTGTGTTCCTGCTCTTCAGTTTTATTTGTTCTCGTGGATTTTACTAGTTTTTTGTGCGTACCTTGTGTTTGAAGACATAAGGAAATAACTGTGAATTCCCATGCCAGTGACATATAATGGGAAATCTGTGACTCGCTGTCAGTTTGTATTCCTTCTGTGCTAGGCCTGCTTCTTTTCTCTAGCTAATCACCCTCATTTATGTGTAGCTCAGAGCATGCTTTACAGTATAATTTGAAGTTATCCTGCAATAGCCAGAACAAAGGCATCCAATTTAGCTACAAGTCTAAGTGTTCTTTTGTAGTCCAACATGAATTGAAACTCCCCTCCTCCCACACTACTGCAGAGGTGTGAAAACTGTCATGGCAACTGACAGCTCAGAATTGAAAGGAAGGGAGTGCCATTTCAATTGTCTTCCCCTCTGCCTGCAGAATTATTTAGTTATGTGCTTGGCAGCAGAAAGATTTAATCAATTGCAATTTAATTTTCGAAAACCAGTTTCAGATAATTAATGATTATTTCATTGTGCTGATTTTTTATTTCCCCCTATTTCTACAAGACGTTATTACGTTAACTTATTTTTGCTTTCCAATCTCTAGTCACATGCTGTTTCTGTAATTTCCTGATATTTGCATCATCTCCACATATTTTAAAGGCCTCCAAAACAGTCAAAGAATGTACTGAAACTCATTGTATTCTAAGAGTCAATGCAGTGATTTTTTTTTTCTGGGGGGTGTCCTGAATATTTTGTGCAAGTCTGCATCACTAGCATAATGCAGATAACTGAGCTCAATATGATCTTCTCTAATTCAGCTGAAACTATTTAGCAATCCTCCATTCCTGTATCCGGATTAGTAAATTTGCTTTGATGCACTCCCTGTCTTTGTGCACATTTATAATCCTACTGCTAAAGTGGTCATGTATTGAGTTAATTGGCAGCCGACACTACTCACCCAAACAGTGTTTCAAATTTGTCACAATACTAGTTTTGCTTGGGTCTCTGTAAAACACAAGAGACGTGTGCAGTTTCCATGAAACACCACATAGCAGGGTTTACACCCTTCACTAAATTAAGGATTGCAGCATCCAATTTGCTGTTGTACTAACTAAACTTGTCAAGTCAGGCAGTAAGCACACAGGAGTGAAATGCTACTGTCAGTGTCATGAGTACAGAAAGACATTTGCATCCATAATTTTCCTGTCTACCTTATTACAAGTCATTGTACTAGGCAGTGCTGTGTGGCCTTTTGAGAACATTGCGCATCTTAGCCTAAATTCTCCTAAATATTGCCGCCAGTGAACAAAAAGCACACGTCATAGCACTCCTCTTCGTGTAAATGTGTGTAGGCCCTGAAACTTACTTCATACCTTAAATACATGTATCACATCACACAAACCCCTTTGCCATCGACTTTGCAACTGCTGCATAATGCTACGCTGTCTCACACTGTGCATCAGACATTAGTACATGGTCACACAAGTTACTATGTGTCAAGGGTACCAGCCATCATCATCTGCACTGGTGACAGGGAGCACACTACACAAAGGCTTGGACTATAAACACTGTTAGGAGGGCATAACTGCTACACAGGATTTTGAACATTGCGATGCCTGTGCCATGTCACCACATGTCTAACAATTAATGGCTTCTCAGTCATTGTGCAAGGGTGCCTATGAAAATGGGTTCCTGCTAGTTACATATGCTCAATGTTTTTTTTTGAGTTACAGTACATACTTCATATATACATACTGGGTTTGCAGAGTCTGATTCTTTTCTTTGCCTCTGTCCATGGACTTATGAAATGCAGTGCCTTAGTGTAATAAACATACTCGCTTTAATAGTAAAGTCTTTCAAATGAAAATAATCATGCCACTACATATATGCAATTGTCCTGCACACATATAAAATGTATAATTCCACCATGCTTGACCTGCACTCTACATATCCTATGGGTTTACCTGCATGCAGTGTGGCAAATTTCAGTTTCAAGATTTTCTATGCCATTAACCTATTGCCATTAACACATCTACCTCCCACCTGGTCCCACCACCTTTCAAAAAAGAATATAAAGCATAACGCACAGTACACATAATGCCTTAAAACTGAGTCCCTCTACTCAGCCACCTATAGATTGCTGAGAGGTGTTCTATTCCTTTGTTTAAAAGGCATCCACAAACCCCACATGAATCTCATGCATATTTGTAGATCAACCTGTTCCAAAAAATGAAATGTCTAGGGACCAGAATTTTGACTGACTAAATAAGAACATGCTGGATATACAGATGTGTCCCAGAGACTGCCCCTCCTATGGAGCACTTTTTTCAACAATATTACCCAATTTAAGCCCGACCTAGACCATTGGATGGGTAAATAGAAATTTACAGCAGGCCTGGCACCCATGCCCCTTATAGACATAGGTAGCTTATAAATGCCTGGAACACTATGTGCTATTTGGATACAGGATGTCACTATTCTTTCATGAAAACTTGGCTAGGTTTACAAAGTCCTTCCAGCTCAGTAGGCTAGAGATATTCTATTAATTGTAACACAGGAAAGTCTGTGTGTGTGTGTGTGTGTGTATATATATATATATATATATATATATTATATATTGCATATATAGGGAGGAGAGAGAAAGACATACAACACGAGCATGTATATACCTGTGTGTGTGTCTGTGTGTGTCTCTCTCTCTCTGTGTCTGTCTCTGTCTCTTTGTGTCTGTGTGTGTGTGTGTGTGTGTGTGTGTGTGTGTGTGTGTGTGTGTGTGTCTTCATTTGGATGGTCACAACTTCTTCAAGATAGATTGCAAACTGCATAACTGCAAGAGTTAGCAGAATTACATGCAGGTGTTGAAGGGCTACATCAGTGGACACTGAATATTTTATCAGTACATATAACACCACACACACATTATACATCACCTGTACAGGTATGAAGTGTGGTGGTGCTACATATCATGAAGGTGGAACTGTACTCCATAAGGAATCCTGCAGTGGAGCACCCTTCCTATAACATATTGTAGACACATCTGCTGCCGTGATGACACAACATGAACAAGCCTTGTATTTGTAAGGCTGCAAGATAGCATTTCCAACCATCTAGTTGTATCTCCTTACTAAAAAAATATTTACTCACTCTTGTACCTCCTTAGTACCTTTATGCCCACTGTAACAATCGGCTCCCTGTCAGTGATTTGACCTGTGACCACCCCCTCAATTCTATGTTTGTTAGTTGGAACACAAATGTAAAGCGATTAGAATACAGTTGAAGACAGCATAAACTTCCCTGGAAATAATCTATTTTACTACTGCAAATGTGACAGGCCTATATGCAGCAATCTAACACAAAAATTAATACTAGCCATAGAGTTGTCAAAGCTGCAGATGTGCATTACTGTAACAGGGGCAATAACAGTAGCGTAGCTTTTCATAAACATAGTCAGTATGTCAAAACTAATGAGAAGCAGAGCTAAAAGAGTTAGATATTTGCAGTATTTGCATTGGGCAACAAAGATTTTTGACAGTATGGCATAAAGTGAAGAGTTCCACATGACTGTGGATATCATGAGTGGGAAACCTATCCAAAATAAAGGAAAAAGAAAATGTCATGTTATCCCAAACATTTCCATGAATGAGGAATGGGGATGGACGCAATGCTGTTGAATCTCAGTAGCATACTCATACACTTGCATGCCATTCTGTGGTCAACTGGATGTAACGCATACTGCACTTTTCCCCCACTAGCATGGTAGCATTATTTGTTGGACTTGCCCCTTCAATACATATTGGCACTCAGCACTATACAATTTGTTTTGAAGAATCCTTCAGCTTTAATTTTTCACCAGGAAAAGGGAAGATATAAAATCACCCTAAGAAGTGATCAGACAGGTGTCCCAGTTTTTTATTTGTATTTACTTGTTGAATTATTTTTTTGGTGTTCACCAGAATTACAATAAAATCCCTTGTAACTCTACATTCTTAAGCAAAGTGTGGTTAGGAGGCTTATGTATGTCTTCCACATGACACCCACTGTTTATATATGCATTTTAATCTTTGCTGCATGTCACATGTCATCCCTTGCGCAGCTGATCAGCTTTTTTTTCTCCCTTGCATCACAGTTCTCTGCTTAATAGCCAAAGACTCCACCACCTTGAGGTTGGACGTGCACAATGACTTTCATGATGGCCTGCTACAGGTTCACTTCAAATGAATCCTGGCTCATGCTCACACTTCCCAGAATACTGCTGCCGCATATTGCTGCTTAACAGAGTCACGCACATGTCCCTAGACCCACGGTGGTGGTGCTGCGGTAGCGTTGTCGCCTCACAGTAAGACACTGTCCGGTTCGATTCTCAGCTAGAGCGTCTTCTGCATGGAGACATGCGTGAATGAGCGTACCTTTGTTGAAGGTTGTGCATCAGGCCTGGCAAGCCAGTACGTAAAAATCAACTGCCAATCATTA
This sequence comes from Protopterus annectens, assembly GCF_019279795.1. Lineage (NCBI taxonomy): Eukaryota > Metazoa > Chordata > Ceratodontiformes > Protopteridae > Protopterus > Protopterus annectens. The sequence goes on from NC_056746.1 coordinate 758,307,123, forward strand.
GCGGACTGGAGTTCCGCTGTGGCGACCCCTAACCGGGAAAAGCCAAAAGACACAAACAAAGAGTCACGCACATGTCCCTAGCTCAACATCTCATCCTGTACTCCCAGAGCACCATAGGAGATAGCACTGCAACAGAAGAACTAACCCCTCCTTGTGCTGGGTGAGCAGAATACAGCCAGTCAACTACAGCCTTCCATGGCTGGGTCCTTCAGTGATCAAAGGAAAAATGTCAGAGCTCAACACCAAAATTAAAAGTTTGTTTATCCACACAAAGCTCTGTCTGGAACTCTCCCTTTATCAATGCAGATGCAACATATTAAACTATCCAAAAATATAAAATCTTACACTGTAATTTGTTTATGCCACAAAATAGGCTTAATTGCAGTGGCGCTCAAGACCAGTGGTTTATCAACATTTAATCTTAAAATCCAATTAAACTATGCAATCTCAGCAATATTTCTAAGATCACAACCTCTGTCCCTTTTGCGTTATCTGTAACTCTAAATATAAAGTTATACAATTAACCTTTTTCAACAGTATGTTTAGCGAGTGAATTAGTAACATTCCCCCTTATATCTGACTAATGTTCTATTATTCTTTCCTGAAACATTTTGGTTACATTTTCCTACATAAAAGCTGGAACACACAGTACAAATAGCGCAATTAATTATATTTTCAGTGTTGCAATTTGCATGCAAACAAAATGAAATACTTTCTTTTCAACTGGATGCATAAATCAAAGCAAATTTAAAATATGCTCACATCAAGAGCAAGTAATACGAGCAAATGTTCCTTTTCTCGTACTAGTGATTTGATTACTCGTCTGATTCATTCCCAGAAAACAAAGTTTCAATTTTAAATTCTTACAAATCTTGAAGGCAAAATATGTTGCATGTCCTACAAATTAAGTGATTTCATGTCGTGGATACCACAGTTTCATGTAACAACATCAATTATTCCATTACTTTTAGTATTATAATGAGTAATGAACCTAACCAAATTATTTAACATTATCTGTCTCACCGAAATGAGTCATTTGATGACCTTCATGCATGAAATATGGTCTAGCCTTTGCCTGTCACTCAAATAATTTGTTGAGCTACATTACTGAAAAGAGAAATAGCATATTGCGTAACTCAAGTTCATCGATCATCCCAGTCATCTGTGAATTGTGTAAATATGTATTCGATTACACCTCGTTTTTTTATAAATACTTTTAATTCATTAGCTTACAACATAATATTGATATCTGAAAAAATTATTGCATCACTAGAATATGTTTAAATTTACAAAAAATGTGTTGTATGATCTAAATAAATTCCACCAAATGTATTGCATCTCCACTATAAATAAAAAAAAAAATCATCCAAAAAACAGTTTATGATGTTAGAATTATAATTAACTGAGGAATCAAAAATATATTAATTTCCCCAATAAGTGATAGCTATATTGGCATAATTATTGGCTACAGGAGTACACATCGCTATGACAGAAATTTGATGATAGACGTCCGTCTCAAAAATAAATATATTGCCACTCTGTACCAAATCTAGTAGGAGACAATCATTTGAACCTTCCTCCATAATCACTACTCATACAAAAATAACTCCTGGATAGCCTGTACTCCATACAAATCAGGTACAAGAGTGAGTAGTGAATGAATATGCAAAGGTACAAGAATATTTTCCGATACTTCATTTGTTTCATACCAAGAATATGATTTCTGTAAAAACATCCTTTATTAGAGAAAGAACTTGAATAATAGGGGAAGACACAAATTAGTATATATGGCACAACTAATTTCATTTTGTAACTGGAGCTCACATACATGATTATTCACTTTAAAAATGATGTCATGTACAGTCTTTTTATCTATAACTGTAAAGGCTTTAACATCACTCAGTATATATTAAAGACACATGCCGCCAGGTTGGCCAAACAGTATGACGCACAGGAGACACTCCAGGTGCAGTTAGAAATTGACAAGATCCCTATTCAAATTACAGCTAGGTACAGGCCTCCAAATTTGACTCAAGATGCCCAACTCCACCTATCTGGACCTCTTCAAATCTATCAAGATTCAATCCTTTACCCCGATCCTGGGTGAGTAATTATCCAACCATAGACTGGAAAAACTACTCATGCCAGAACACAAATGCCCAGAGATTCCTCTATTTTATCAGTGCAAATGCCTTGGAACAGATAGTCAGTAGCCCCACAAGAGGTGATATTTTGGACTTGCTATTGGTCCCCCACCAATTATCTCTAGGGAATAGGTCATCACTGGCCTCTCAAAGGGAAAAAAATACAGCCTCCATGGGACCAGATAACATCCTAAGCTGCATCCTACATGAACTCAGGCATGAACTATGAACACCATAAGGCACCCTATTCAACCAAAGCCTGAGTGCTGGCTCTGTCACAGCCGAGTAGAGGACAGCCACTATCATCCCTTTACACAAAGGTCATCCTGGAAATTAAAGAATCATCAGCCTAACTAGACTGGCCTGCAAGACCATGGAATGAATCATGGACCTCATTAACAGGGACACTGGCAACCACAAAACACTTGACCCCACAACAGTTTGGCTTTGTCAAGGGGAGATAATGTCTGTTAAATCTGGTCAACTTCTTTGAGACATTCACCAAAGCCATGGATGAGGCGAAGATGGTGCACATTGCCTACTTTGAACTGTCCAAAGCCTTTGACACTATTCCACACTCGGCCATAACAGAAAGTCTCTCAGGAAGGCATCAATTCATGTGTTACCAGATGGGTAGTAAACTGGCTCACTGCTAGAACTCACCTAATCAAAACAGAGGAAGCCACCTGAAGCCATAGACCCGTAATGAGCGGCATACCCCAGTGATTGCTCTTGAGGCCTCTGTTATTAAGGATATACTTCTCTGAGGTGCAGGGCAAAACCACTGACCTATGGCTGACCAAGTTTGCTGGTGACTCCAAGCTGGGCATAGTCATCAATTCACCATGTGATGTGGATGTCCTCCAAGATGGTATCACCCAAATGACTAGTGACAGAAGCATGGTCTCAAGCTGAATGCCAAAAAATGCATCATCATCCCCTTTGGGGAGAGTGACGTCTCCACATATCCCATTAATAACAACATCCTAAGTACACAAGCAGTCGTGAGGGATTTGGGCACCCAGGTTGACAGCAACCTGACTTTTGGCCCACCTTGTAAGTAAGAGCATCTCATCCAGGGGCAAAGATGATGACATCCCTGTATTGTTCCTTTATAAGGACAAGTCTTGATTACAGCACCCCCTTCAGCATGCACCTCACAAAGCGCATGCAGCAGCTGGAGAGACCATCGAGGTTCCTCAACAGGAAAATCCAGGGCCTCAAACAGCTACCCTACCCAGATAGATTAAAAGCCCTGTCCCTCTACTCAGTTTCATACATAGTCCTCAGAGCAATCTCAAATCCCACCTTGATGGGACTACTGCATATCAAGCACGTTAAGCTCCACTCGAGCAACCCTTATGCGTGACCTCAACCTGGTCTATGATATGAATAGGACTTGTTGGCAGGACAGATTTCTGCCCCAGAGACTCCCCATCTATGAAATGACTCCCTCTCCACATCAAGCAGAGTACGTCATTATCCCTTTTTAAGCACAACCTGGATAACTGGATGGAAAACAGAAACACTTCCCCTGGGATTCCACCTATATCCCCACTGGACAGGGGCTTTAGGTGATGACTTGTCTAAACATGGGGTAAAGTATTGGCTAGGCTTATAAGGGGGTCAAAGCCAATAGCCTAGTAACCTCCTATGATCCTATGACCACAAGCCTCTCCAACTGTTCAGTAATCTATCGCTTGGTTAAGTCAAATGCCTTAATGGGCCCATTCTAAACAAATACTATTATTATCAGTCACACAGTGACAATTATACAGCATAGCATTCATGCACATCTTTCAAAATGTTTTTTATCCGGACCAAAAAAAACCCTCCTCCCCCACTTATCCCTTATGTTTACTTTTGTGTTGTTCCCAGTACTTGTTGTTTCGTATTCCTACTCACCTACATTCCTCATTCCCTCACCATTTATATAACCAACAAGATTGTCACTTTGCTGTACACACCTACTTTCTTCTATATGATGGCTACTCTGTTGTCATTCATCATTCAGGTTCATCATTGTGATGCTGGATTGCACACATAATTGCCCATAGCTGTCACTTCAGTCACATCCCTCAACTATAGGGCCATAGAACAGCCTAGGACCATTTGCTCCCCTGTGTCTTCACCTTGCTTTTCTTTGCAGTTGTTTCATCAGCAAGCCGGTGCTATTCAATGGCTAACATATGTTTGATTAGCTGCTACCAACTTTGCCCAGTGACCTCCCACCAAAAAATATTTAGCACTATGCAGGTATGCAGTAATTACCTTTGAAACACATCCTTAGTGTACTTTTTATCTTTAAATTCAGTATCATACCAGCTTAATCTGAGCTGAGCTAGATAGATTACTTTTCTAATGATTCAACTCAAATTTCTCAACTGCTGAAGGTTTGAAGTTTCTACCTACAGCCTTTTCTTTGCCTTCTGATAGCTTTTTAAAGACGTTGCCTGTTACCTATTTTCAATAAATCAATTATGCATTGGCTTTAAGCCCTTCAGTTGTCTACTGTAAGATCTGAAAAAGGCATATAATCAGGCAGTGCTCTTGGGCCTTCTCTAAAATTGGACTCAACTTGTTGGACAGCTGGGATGAAAAATTACAAAAAGTAATAACCTTTCAAAATTTTAAGCCCCTCCAAAGTCAGAAAACACAGTAGCCTATGATGAGTTATTCACAGAAGCTCTGTACAACCCATGTCAGTGATTGCACAGAGACTGCTTTACCTACCAGAAGCCCAAAACTAACTAAAAAAAAACCAAAAGAAAACCAAAAAAAAAAAAAATAATAATAAAATAACCCTTGTGGAATCCAAAATTACAAAGGCTGTACAACAAAATAAACAAAGTCATAGCTAAAATTATGATGTGTACACCAAAAAAGATAAAACCTCTCTCATCAAACTGAACAGACAACTAATGGGACTGATTAAGTCTAGGAAAGCAAATTCTGTGGTAAAGATGGCATTCCAGTCCAAGGATAGCCATAAGAACTTTTTTAGCTAGTTTTGAAACCTCAAAGGCAGCACACAATAATGTGCCAAACTGTTGATAAATGGAGCCACATTCATGGGTCCATGAGATATAGCAAATCTTCTAACTGACAAATTCAGCTCCAACTTTACCCCCACCCCACCATCAGCCACCTCCCAGGAAAAAAAAATCCACCTAAATAGGCTGAAATATGATATTTCACAACCACTGGTTATCATTATTCAATCATTACCTCCACTCTGGCTTTGTGCCACATGAATGGAAGACTGCAACAATCATCTCTCTGCACAAGGGTAGGCCATCAACTGATCCCAGAAACTAAAGAATCATTAGTCTGACTAGTCTCATGTACAAAGACATGGAAAGAATTATCATGGAAATGATTAATAGTGCCATAGGAAACCTTGAGATACTAGACCCTACCTAGTTTGGTTTCATCAATGGCAGTTCCTGCCTACTGAACCTGGTACACTTCTTTGAGAAGGTCACCAAGGGAAGGGATGAGGGCAAAATTGACCTAGCTAAGGGATTTTATACAATACTCCACTTGGGCATTGTAAACAAATTAATGGAATTAGACATAAACCCTTTTGTAAGTTACTGGATCGCCAGCTGGCTCACAGACAGAAAAGAGGAAGTTAGGATTTGGAGAGACCATTTCCACAAAGAGGCCAGTCACCAGTGGAGTCCCCCAGAGCTCTGTGCTGTGTCGGCCCCTCTTTTGGCATCTATTTTTTTAGAGGTTAAGGCCAATGTCAAGGCTCTGGTTTACTGACATTGCAGAGGATTGCAAGCTAGGAACAATCATAGAAACCCCCAACACACTAACATCTTACTGGAAGCTCTAAAACAGCCAAATGACTGGTTCCAAAGCCACAGCTTTCAACTAAATGCAAAGAAATGCATAATAGTACCTTTTGAGAAGTCAGCCACTCAAGGAAACTCTCTCATTGATAACCACCCAAAAGTTGTTACAGTAGAAAGGGATTTGGGGACTCATAGATAGTAATCTGACTTTTGACCAATGTGTCTAACACTGTAAGAAAATCATGCTATGCCGCACAACTTATATGTAAGGGAATGGCGTCCAGGTCCGGGAAAGTCATCGTGCCACTGTACTAAGTCTTCATCAAATCCATCATTGAGTATAATGCCCCCTTTGGTATGTATCTGACCAGGCAAATGCAACAACTGCAATGTCCACAGAGGTTCCTCACAAAAAGTATACTGGGTATAAACACAATCTCCTCTGCAGATCACCTCAAAGCTCTATCTCTGTATTCTGTTTCCTATAGACTACAGAGTTTATGTCTGGCATACTAGGCATCCTTGGATTCTGCTCTAATGGACCTTTTGCATATCCACAGAATGAACATCACCAGAACTACTAGATCTAAGGATTTAAACTTTACTTGCAACTTAAATAGGACATAATTGAGGGACAGATATGTATCACAGAGAATCCCCATTCAATAGAATAGGCTTCCCATCCATGTGAAGGAAAGCCCTTCCCCAGACCTATTCGAATGCAAACTGGATTAGTGGATGGGAAATTGTAATTTCAACCCTGTTCTGACACCTGTATCTCTGATGGACAGAGGCAGCTATTAAATCACGGCCTAGCTAACATATACCCCCTTAACATAACCTATAAGGCACAATAACATGTGGGATATATTTGGGTTGCATGGCTAGGATTATAAAGCCATCAATGGTCATTTGCCTAGTATAAAACTATGAACCTATGAATACTGGGAGGAAAATAGAGAAGCAATAATAAGCCTGTACTGAATCCAACATTACTGTAAGGCTTTTGCAAAATCTAGAAGTTTACAAAAAAAAAAAAAAAAAACCAGAATTGTCTGGGTGATACAGTAGGGACTTACCGTTAACAGAAGGTAAAGATAACAGTGTAAGCACATCTACTGTGCCATAACTACTAGATATAGACAATGCCAAACAGATCTGTGCCCTGCCAGCTTGACACTCAATTGTGGCAGCAGAACAGTAAACAGTAGATAAAAAATAAATTAGTTGTGAAATTAAATTTCAGATCTATATCTTTGCAGCCACACCAGCAAGGCTGTTTTTAAAATAAGTTCTAACTACTTTGCTGGAGCGGAGACTTGAGTTCTAGATTTAGACTTAGAACTATTGTTATACTACAGGTGAGATTACAGTCTTCAGCCAATACCAAAATCTCCTGTTCTGATTCCTGCTGTAATACCAACAGAATGGTTTGCAAGCTTTGTGAATGAACAGCAGGGACAGATATTCTGCTCAACAAGGTGGCCTAGACTAGGCTTTCTAGACCCATCATTTTGTGAACCCTAAACAATTAAATGACTCAGACTGCATTCCGGTACTATAACCACACTTCTCCTTAGGGTACAACACAGAGCAGGATTCATAGATGTGTCAAGCAGCTTAGGCTTGGAATGCTCCTTATCATGAAGATTAGCATCTTAAGTAACAGTGCAGTAGTGTCTGAAGACGGATTTGGCAGAAGTCTAAATACAGTATGTCATTTTACTTGATTCTTATGTCTAAAACTCCTAATACTTAGAGGAATACATATCAGGATGCATATTCATGTTTATGCACACAAAACTATCAAAACATGTTGAAAGTATCCTGACCATGTACACAATATGAAGAGGTTATTGCTGAAAGAAGAAAGCTATGTAACTTACTGCAAAATGCATACTGATGGATATCAAAATATTAATGACTGATTTGCTACTGCCAGTGCAGTTATAAAAAGGATTAAAAGAAATTATATGTCCTGATTAAAAAAATAGAAGGTAATAAACACAAAGAAGAAAAAAAATGAAAGCTATATGAAAAGTATTTATTGAGAAGAGTGCATCTTAGCCAAATCCCAGAAAGCAATAGTTCATTTTTATTGGTTTACCTGCCGACTTCAGAATGTAAAGGCTAGGCTAGTGGTTAAAATAAAACAAAATATCAAACTGTGATAATAATATTAATAACCTATGACAGCCTCAAATTCTAAATAGAAATAACTTGCAATCTGTAACAGTAAACTAAAGTAAACAATGCAAGTTCTCATAAAAACAGATCTGTTCTTTTGGATCTAATCCTTCATGAAACATTACATAACAATATCTACAGCTTGGATGGATAATTGCTTCTGCTGTCTTTATTAATGTTATACATTTTAATCTGTCCCTAGATCTTCCACTTTGATTTTGTTTTTCTAAATGATGTAGCACACTGAAGCATTTCTTATAACCTTATCATTTGATTCAATCGCTCTTAAAGGATCACTGGCTAAAAAGACATTTCACACAACACTGCTTTGCTAACTAAAATGCATTAATTAGGCCTGCAAACAGAAAGAGTCTAATCACAAGGAAATATTGTAAAAATAGTGCCGTAAAAAATTTCACTTTAGCAATAATAAATTATCTTGTTATGTTGTAGAATGTTATTAAAATGCTGGCATAAGAAACATCTACTCCAAAACATTCTAACTTGTTTTAAAAATTTTGTAGTTGTCAAATGGACAGTTAAACTGCTTCATTCAATCTTAACAGAAATTCCCAGTTAAGAATAAATCTAAATAGATGTCTCCAACTGTGTGTGTGTGTGTGTGTGTGTGTGTGTGTGTGTGTGTGTGTGTGTGTGTGTGTGTGTGTGTGTGCTCGCTCGCTTGTGTTAGGTCTGCTATGCTCTCAGCTCCATGAAAAAGATGAACAAAGACTCCCGGACTACAAAAGAAATTATGCACTAGACTTATGTGATCAAGCAACATGAAAGCTACCAATAACTTAGATATACAGCATACAGCTGATAACATAGCTTGTTTGAAAAAAATGCCCGATTTGTAACACATAATGGTATTAGTAATACATACATACTGAAATATAAATGATTCCCCAAATGTTACCCACTTGCAGGCATCCTACAGTAACACAAAACAATTGGGAGTTTGAAATATTAAATACACGTTACAGCAAAAACGGTTCAATCTTGCGGCCGTTACTAAAGGATTCCACTGCCCGGAACCAGTATGCGCCTCGTGGTTGGGGATCGCTGAGTAGATGAGAAGAAGAGCAAACAGCGACTATGCACAAGTAGATAAAACGTGTGCTTACTTCACTGTCTCCTCTCTCTCATACACACGCACACACACACACACACACACACACACACACACACACACACACACACACACACACACAAAGACAGCCACAGAAACAAACTGCCTCTTCTGCATTCAGACACGCAGCATTCACTCACACACAGACAGCAGCACACACAATAAGAATTAATCACATTTACATTGGTGAATTTCCATTTAACACATTAAGCAGCGAAAGCGCTGCTTAGGAAGTGTAAACAGTGGGTAAATGGATACGTCTAAATGGATATGACTAACATTGGATCTACATGCTGACACTAACACACTATCACACATGCAGCCACATCACAGTGGATGAGACCAAAACTGCGGATTTATGTAAATATCAGGTGGCATATTATGGAAAAACAGGAGAACAAAAACAACAGTACTATTTAAAAGCAGAATATGCAGGATTACAAACTGAACAAAACTTACTAAATAGCAGCTACTAATTTCTGTGTCCAGGGATGTTATCTGCAGCTTCGCAGAAGGGAGTATTCCAATGCAGTTTTTCGTCCGGAAGGAAACAGTGGTAGTATAAGAGTTCCACAAGCAGTTATGGTACCTGAGAATGGGCTGGCCTAGAAAATGTCTATGTCACAGTGTGGGAGGATCTGCAGAAGTGGGAACTACTCATTTGACTGTGTCGAAGGTACATCAGGAAGGGGGAGACAATTTGTAACTGAAAGGATGTGATACTAAATAATGGGGGATGGGCTTTCCTGCCCTATGCTTTGGAAAGGCAGAAATGTAGAATTGACAAATCTGTTTCTGCATTCTCTTAAGTGTAGGTGGCTGGGATGAGTTTACAAGGATGGAACATGTCTCACTGTTGAGCTAAACTGTGTTTAAGCCCGGAGTTTTCCTTTAATAGAAACAGAGCCACTAGCCTTGCAACTGGGGCAAGGGAAAGTCTCTATCATTTTAGATAGTATCCACTGCATTTTATTCTTAGTATAACACAGTCGCAGTTTCAAAGATAATCCATTCTTAAAACTTAAAGATGAATTTTCACCCACTAAAATTTTTAATACCTTCATCAGCCAACAAAATACCAACATTACTAGAATACATAAGGGTGTTCCTGGTTTTATCGGATGTCTGCACACTATTACCATTCCTTTGTCAATCCCCAATCAAAAAATACAGTTTTGCCATTAGTACATCTCAGCCTTCTCACCTGAATGGCCAAATCTATTGTTTCATTTTTTCTATAACCCCTTTCTGTAAATTATTTGCTAAGAAAATTAAAACCACCTTCTAATTCTGATATGTCAGTATGCAATCTCGATGCCCTCAAAAACTCCCCCTTTCTTACATTCCAGTATACATATACTAGATGCATACTTGTGTGCTGTATCTTACTGTTTTTCCAACAGTTTTTTTTTTTAAATCTTTGTATCAAAACCACCATTCATATTCTTAAAAATCTGGACATTGAGAAAATCAATACAGTCATACGACAGCTTAACAGTAAATTTTAAAACGTTAGTACTCATATTTAATCTTCTTACAAAATCATTTAATTGTTCAGCAGTCTCTTGCCATAAAAGAAATACATCATCCACAAATCTGTTATAATAATAATAATATTCACCGTAACATCTTCAACTGTCAACACATTCTCAGCCTCCCTTTGCACTATGACCATATTGGTATAACTACAACAAGCAATGTCCATAACTATGCCTAGCTTTTGTAAAAAATGCTCTTCATTAAAAATAAAAACATTATGCTCCAACATAACACCAAGAAGGGCAGAAATGAAAGTGATCTGATTACCTGAATAACCACTATTATCAGTTAAGAAAAGTCTAACAGCATCTAAACCATATTCATTCAGTATTACAGTAGATCAGAAGATAATGTGCAAGCATCCATAGTCACCAGAATCTACTCAGAATAATCATTTAAAGTACTAGTACATCCATGTAGACCTTTCAAAAAGTCTTCAGTATCTTTTAGAACCACTGGTGTTTTTACTAAACTCAGTTTCAATTTATCCTCTACATAAATACAAAGTGCTTCAGTCAGCCAACCTTGTCCTGCAACAATAGGTCTCATGGGAGGTTTAGTACAATGCTTGTGTATTTTAGGTAGGCCAGGCATCACAGGCAGTATAGGCTTATCAATATTAAAATACATGTGTGGTTCATAGGTCAACAAACCCATCATTAAAATATCATAAAGTTCATCATAAACATTCTTAATCAAACCTTTAACTTCAGATATTGTTATTCTACAATAAGTATCCAAATCAGATAAATGTTGCATACTGTCTAAATAAAATGTTTATCCAATACAACAATGGTACCGCATTTATTGGCAGGATGAATCTGTATACTGTCATTCAACTGTAATTCATTCAGAGCCTTATGTTCATCTGCATTCAGATTAAATATTCTCTTTCCATGTGTATTTTCACATTGCAAAGTACATTGTGAATCAGATTCATATGCCTTAAAGAAAGCTTCCATCAAGCGGTTGAAGTGGTAGATTAAAAAAGCTGGGTTTCTTAAACTTATTACCAATTCGTCCCAAAGGAAATAAGGACTTTAACATAACACCCCTTGCAAATAAATGAAGGTTAGGAATGACATCATCAAACTCAGAGTCCTCTGCCAATACAAATGAAAGGCCCTTATTCAATAAACAGATCTGAGAAGCAGTTAAATTTACAGAAGAAACACTGTGCACTAACATTGTTGTAGGTGACCTTGTTTCATTCCTTCAACTTTTTCCTGCTCTCAATCCAGTGATGAATGCCCTGCTCTGTGAGCACCTGTTGCCAAAAGGCCCCTGGCATCATATTACCATGAAAGGTCCCCTTCCTGGCAACAGAATAAGAAAATGAGAAGATCCTAGAATGCTAGTGCTGAAATTGCACTCTGCTGAGAAATGTACTTATATTCTTTTCAAATACTACTTGCTATCTTTCCTGCATAGTTGTACTGCATAACTAGCAACATGATTTGAATTATCTACACAAAAATCTGTCAATGTGTTTCTTAGATAAATTGTAGCTACTTACTGATGTTACTCTTGCACAGTTTCATACAGCTTAGGTGTCTGACAGATAAGGGAACACATGATTGTAACCAGGCATTCACCGTGTAAGACATGATGCAAATTCATTTTTAAAGAGTAACATTCTGCCCAGCAGAAGGACACTACGTTTCTCTATGTTTTAACACAAAAATGGAATTAAAACATTACAAGTGAGTCAACAAATTAGATAACTGGAGTGTTGTTGTTAGATTACTACTAGTAGCTACCACTGCAGTATGTAATTGTCACATATCCCCTCAGTCTTCATCTTCCGCTGTTGACTGGAAAGCTTCTATTACTCTTATATTGCCCTATCCAAGCAAAAGATCCTTGTTATAGCCATTTTCCACACTTAATAATTATATTGTATGCAGGGTGACTTGAGAGAAGTGTTGCGATACTTTTTCATCATGACATTGGCTTTGTTAAAGAGTGCTGACCCCACAATTTCATTAAGTGGGTCTTGGGTCACCTAGAATTGACTTTGTTGTTAAGAGACAAATTATAACAGCAATGTTATTTGACTATGAGAAAACTATTGCTAGGCCATTTATGTTTATTAATTTGGCCTTTTTACTTGGAAGGCCTGACTCAGCAAAGACACATTTCAGTTAAGGCATGTAGAGAAAAACTCTACAGTACATCCATTTGTACAAACAGACAGAATGAGTTAACAGTATAAATTCACATTTTAATATACAGGGAGAAACATTTTCACATGTAGGCTTTATATTACATACACTCTACAAATCAATTAGCATGTTATTAGTGAAAGCACTTCAAGACAACCTTCAGCATGAATTAACAATACCTATATGCCTTTTGAAGTTAATTTATTACACACTTTCCAGAAGTCCTAGCAAAGATTGATCTGGATGTAGAGAAGGAATCAAGCTTATAGTGCTTTGTAAAAGTACATACAGAGGACAAAGAAGCAGCTTCTAGAATCCATCCCTTTACAAAAAGCCATAGATGAGCCAAAGCCCTGATAAAGAGGACATTGACCCTGCCTGGAATAGATTTGTTATGGTAAATATAACAAAAGGTATTTGCGTTTGGCAACCATTTGGAAATAGTCTGTTTTGGCACAGGTTGTCCCTTCTTACCATCACAAGAAATACGTGATTGACAATCTGAGAGATATAGTCATATCAAGATAGTGTCCAAGTTGTCTGTAGACATCCAAAATATGAAGTATCCTTTCTCCCTCATATTCAGATTCAGTAAAGAAAATGGGGAGATGAATAGTTTGTCTTAAAGTAAACTTTTATACCACTTTAGGTATAAAAGAAGAATTAATTCTCAAAGAAACTGTGTCTGTATGGAAAATGAGGAAGGGTCGAGTCACCATAACAGCTTACAACTCAGATACCCTTCTTGCAGAGGTCAGGGCAATCAGAAAAAAAATGCTTTCCATGTTAAGAAACTCAAGTCGACCAGATTAGCTGGTTCAAATGGGTCAATTGTTAGCATCTCAAACACAAAATGAAGATCCCAAGGAGGGGCAAAAAGTTACTAGGTGGCTTGTTGTACAAACCCCCTTTCAATAACATTTTGACATGAGACTGCCTTGAAAGAGAAGGCAGTTTGGGCAAACATAATAAAATGACTAGTAAATGAACCTTGAAATAGGAATAAGAAAGCCAATAGATAGTGGCTCACACAAATATTATAAAACAAGAGAACAACTAGCCTGAATACCCCATTCAAGGCTAGTTGTCCTCTGGTTTTATATATTTGTGTGAGCTACTATCCACTGGTTATATCATTAGCACCAACAAGAAAAACGTTGTCACTTGCTAATATATGATTTTCTAGTAGCAGGCCTTCTTACCACCATTAATACCCACTGTAGGTACTTAGTAAACAGGTACCTAAAAGAAATTAAAACCTTATAATCCAGGCAGTCAGTTGAAAATGATTAATGTTGGAGTGTATCAAATGCCCATGTTCTTGTGTGAGTAGAGCCAGTCTGTATGGAAACTTGTGGTAATTTGCCCCTGGCCATTTCTAAAAGAAGGAAGAACTGCAGTTGCCTGTGCTGGTATGGCATCACCACCTTGATCTTGGGATTCCTTCTGATTCTTCAGATGTACCCTGGATATTAGTGGCAAGGGTGGAATAGCATACAAGAACATTCTTGTTCAAAGAAAAGAAAAGAAAAATAATCCATCCTCCATGCTTTCTTGTACAGAGTCCTGAAACAGAATTTTGCCAGTTGATTATTCAAAGAGAAGGCAAAAAAGTTTACTTGAGGAATTCCCCCAAAATGGATCAAATGTTGAAATACCCCCAATCTAGTTTCCATTCACAAGGGTCTGTCCTGGTCCTACTCAGTTTGTCTGCCCCACAGTTTTCTCTGATGGAATGTAGGATGCCTGTAAAGTGAGACTATGCTGTGAAGCTATATTCTAAGCTAACATGGCTAATCTCTGCAAAGGTGGTACAACCTGATTAACCCCTTGCTTGTTGATGTACTACAAGACTATGGTATTGTCTGAAAACAATTTGAAGTCCCCGGGGCTAAAGATGGTCCAGAGTGTAAAGTGCCTTGATCAGGGCAAACATCTCAATATTTATGTGTTTGCATCTGTCTTCTCTGGTATCATGAGAATTATAGATGCCACGAAACCCATAATCCTGAGATATTCCCTCACAGTGACCAAAGACTGAGTAGAAAAACCTTAGAAATAGGTCTAAATAAAGCTCTATATTTTCCTATGGAAGAAAAGCTCTTTAAACTGATGTGTCTAGTTGACATTCCATGAATGCAACTCTGTGTGAGGGAGTCAGAAATGTATTTATTTTATTATTTATTTTTTTAACATTTGTTAACTGGGTTGGTCTAACTGAGCCAGAAATCCATTTTCAGTGCAGAC
>NC_056746.1:758322839-758401202 GCF_019279795.1 Protopterus annectens
TGTGAGTGATTATTTGGAGAACTTGCTGTGCTGTTTTCACCTCCTGAGTCTGAATGTGAAAACAAGCTTTGGTGGCAAAAACTGTACTTAGTTTATCTCTCTTACTCCCATTATTTCTAAACAGTTTACTTTATAGAACAGAAATTGTAAATCCCAGTAGTTTAATGTAAGCTTTCATTAAGAAGACAGATCAGAATATTGTCAAAGGTACCTGAGCTTTCCTTGTCTATGCATATCTTTTTTTTTCCTTTTTTCTTTCTTCTTTTTTTTTTTGATTATTCAGTAAAGTAAAAAAAAAAATGTTGATTCCAATGCATTATCAACAGCTTATAAAGTGCCATCTCTAAAGATGTGCTTTGGTACTGCCCATCACAGGTTACTCTCTGTGTTTATACTTCACAACAAATGTAAAATAAAAAATAAAAGATAAAATTCAAAATATAAATGACCAAAAACCAGGATCTACCACAATAAATATTTAATTCAACTTCTAGCGCCTCGGCAGTAGCCTTCCAAGGAGAATACATACAATGAAAATGTAGCACATATTTATACAATAGTGTAAATCAATAAATCAATAAATCATTCATTCAAACAGTTCAATAATTAACCAATTTAGACACTTCAGATACAAAATTAATATAAAAACTTTCCAATTGCATTCTATATTAATGCAGTGGTGTAACTACGAGAGGCGAAGTGAGGCAATTGCCTCAGGGCACCAAGCGGCAGGGGGCACTTTGGGCAGGGCATTTAATTTAAAAAAATAGGTTTTTTTTTTTTTTTTTTTTTAGGGCGTTCTTCTTTAAGAAGTGTAGTGACGGGCGGTGGGCGTGCTGACATCATCACGAGCAGTGCAGCACTTATTTTCAAGTTTGCGAGCGGGAACCGAAATGGACGGTTTAGAGGACTACTTTCGAGTGGTTCGGTTTAGTCGAGGACTACTTGCGAGCGGGAACTGAAATGGACAGACGGACGGATGGACGGAAGATGGGATTTCAGAGTGAGTAATGTGTGGAAGATGGGATTTCTGAGTGAGAGGTGTGTGTGTGGGATTTCAGAGTGAGAGGTGTGTGTGTGGGATTTCAGAGTGAGAGGTGTGTGTGTGGGATTTCAGAGTGAGAGGTGTGTGTGTGGGATTTTAGAGTGAGAGGTGTGTGTGTGGGATTTTAGAGTGAGAGGTGTGTGTGGGATTTCAGAGTGAGAGGTGTGTGTGGGATTTCAGAGTGAGAGGTGTGTGTGTGAGATTTCAGAGTGGGGGAGAAGGGAGCCTTGAAGCCTAAACCAACACTGGAAGAGCCTACTACTGGCATTTTCAAGGGGACTGTCCACAACTAGATGTCTTTACATATAAGGGTTACATCCCTACTAAGGGCATCCATATAATTCCAATGGTATTAGGAGCAATTGGGTTCGTAGAAAAAGAATTTCAAGTCCTATTAAATTATGTCACCAGTATAGGTAAACCCAAATGAACTACAGAAGGAGGCAATTTTGAGTATATTGCAGGTGTTGAAAATGGCACCATTGGCAAACATTTAAAAACTGAAACAAAACTGATTTCATGAACGTCACTGCCCTGAGTTGGAGATGGAGTCTGTCTTTGTCATGGTACTAACATACTCCACTTTTGGAAAATTAGAAAAAAGGAAAATGTTTGTTAAACTGTATTAAACATTGACATAATTAAAGCAGTTCATTCCTCTGAAAAGTTTCTGTAAGACAGTTGTCTACTGAAATTTAGAAAACATATTCCTGTTGCTGTTTGTAAGCACAGAGCTGCTTATAAAATGTTTGTGGGACTGCGCACAAGTTAAATTTAGGGATAGTTAGCTTTCCACTTCACACATTGGTTCATAGAGGTTATTTGCAGGCACAGATTTCACTGCTAAGAGCTGTCTAATTTACTGTTTGACTTGTTTAAAAGGAATAGTTCTTCTGTGTAGTTGTATTTTTTCTTGTTTAACTCTGTGAAAGTTCGGACAGTTCAAAGTGGTGGTTTTCATGTAGAATGCATGTATCAGTTAACTGGGTGACTAGTTCAAGGGGAACTTGTAATTGCTTGGGCAGATTTTATTTTATTTTTTATTTTACATTTGTTGACCGGGCTAGTCTAACTGGACAAATATCCATTTTCAGTAGAGGCCCGGGGAGAAAAGCTCCAATTACAAGAAGTAAACAATCATTAATATTAAAAATATTAAGCAAAATACCATAAGTACAAGGGTGGACTTATGAAAAATTAATGGAAACAAAAATAAAGCAGAACAATTTTTCAGAAAATAGTTGGTTAATAATAAGATTACAAGGTAAGCAACATTCAGCAGTTAGATACAAAAAAAATTAAGATGTGATAACATGGTGGAGGGAAGAAGAAAAATGTTAGAGACATTCTCAAAGATAAGACTGTCAAAAGTAAAAAAAAAGTTGTTTAGAGGGACAGTTGGGCAAGGGGGGGAAGTTGGGAGTAGTGGAGAAGTAATTTCAGTCAGGATTAGCACAAGGACACAGCCATTGAGTTTTAAGATGTTCTTTGATATGTCTTTTGAAAAGGGATGTAGAGTCTAGGTTTGTTATTTCCTGAGGTAGTTGATTCCAGATCTTCCCGACAGAATTTGAAAATAATGAGTCCCCAGCTTTATTCTTTGATTTGGTTAAGGCTACAAGGAGTTTATTAGCTGAGCGTAGCGTGGCTAGGTTTTTATAAGGTGAAATCAGTTTTGTAAGGCTAGGGGTAGCATCAGGATAGTAAAGGGTTTTATGAATGATAATTAATTGTTGATAGAGTAAGTGGTTGTTGAGTTCTAACCAATCTAGTTGCTTGAGGTTAAGACAATGGTGGGTTCTAAAAGGGGTAGCAGTAATGAATCTAGTAATACTATTGTAACAGGTAGAAAGTTTGGTGATGTTATTTTTAGACAAGTTTGTATATATAGCAGAGGCATAGAAAAGGGTGGAGATCAGGTGGGTCTGGGCCACTGTTTTTCTAGCAGTTGGGGTAAGAAAGGGTTTAATTCTGTAAAGAGTGCCGATTTTTTTGTTAACTGATTTAATGGTGTTGTTAATGTGGACATCAAAATTAAGATGGTTGTCAATGGTTACACCTAATAGGCGAGTGGTCATATCTGGACTAATACAGGTAGCATTGTTAGAGGAGATAGTGAAGAAAGGTGTTGGTGATTTGTTTGTAGGGGTAAAGAGAAGAAGTTTTGTTTTTTTGGGATTAAGAAGGAGGGAGTGTTCCATAAACCATTTTTCTACATTATGGAAGACTGTTTGGGTGAGGGACTGGAGGGAGGAGACGTTATTAGCAGCACAGATTAGAGATGAGTCATCAGCATATTGAATGCAGATGGCTTGGGGTATATTCAGATGAAGGTCATTAATAAATAAAGAAAAAAGAAGGGGAACTAGGATTGAGCCTTGTGGAACTCCAATGTTTACTGGAAGTAAGGAGAATAGGTTGTTGTCCCATAGCACTGCTTGTTGCCTATTTTGGAGGTAACTCCTGAACCATTGAAGAGTTTGTGAGCCAAGTGAATAGAGATTTAGTTTGTCCAGAAGTATATTATGGTTAACCATGTCAAAGGCCTTTGACAGGTCTAGGAATAGTGCTGATGAGAAAAGATTGTTGTTCCTATTATTATTTATGGCATCAGAGAAGGAAAGGAGGGCAGTTGTAGTACTGTGGGAAGGTCTAAAACCATGTTGACTATTGGCTAGAAGTTTGTTTTGTAGAAGGTGGTTAAGAATTTGTTTATGTATGCATCTTTCCATAATTTTAGCTAATGGGGAGAGTAAGGCAATAGGGCGAAAGTTTGAGAGCTCAATAGAGGAGCCCCCTTTATGTAGAGGTATTATATAAGATATTTTCCATGAGGTGGGGATTTTTCCTTCAGAGATAGTCCTATTAATAAGAATGGATATGGGGTAGTAAATAGCTTTTGCAGCGATTTGAAGATATTCTGATGGGAGTTGGTCAGCGGATGGGGTGCAAGGTTTAAGTTTCTTGAGAAGCTTATAAATAAGGGATGAAGGAACTGGTTGAATATGAAAGGCATTAGATGAGGTGTTAGAGGTATTAGGTAAGGAGGTAGTGGAAGAGGATAATGAATTAGCTAGGGTTTGAATGGCTTCTGTAAAATACTTGTTAAAGGCAGATTTAGTTGCATGGACTGAGCAGATGATTCATTGCTTCTTGTAGCTGGTATTGTTGAGATATTATGTGAATGGTACTATGTATTCTTTTAGGCAATGTGCTTCGATGGCCTACGTGGCTGGCATGAAATGCTTGTGTTTGAGTACCATTTGTTTCAGAGGATTTTACTAGAGAAGTGTTATGCAGTCAACCCTTTCTGGCTTGTTGGTGGCTTTTGTGAGACATACCTTTTGAATATTGTAGTGATGAGCAATTTCTGTTCTTGGCTGTCATGTCAGGTTGTTGGTTCACTGTTTCAAAGGCAACATTTGAATAATTGGTACCAAATTGCTAGAATATGTAGCAGTTTGGAAGATTTGATGAAACAATATATACTGTTAGTACATTTGGTGTAGATATTTTCTTTCCTTTCTAAACTATGATCTATTCCTTATGTTAAATACTACTGGGTGGCTGCAAGGATTTCATGATGGATGTGTATGCTTTCTGAGTTTAGTAACTAACTGACAAATTTTGCAGCAGAAAACTTGTTTAGAGGGTCAGCCTGATGGGGACCTGTGGCTAAAGACCAATATGTAGACTTTGGTGCAAAGTTATTGATTACTTTTATTGTCGTTGCGTGTTGTATGTTAACATGATGTGGCAGTCATCTTGGTTGTTGTTGAACACCTTTACATTTTTGGTAGTCAACACAATGTGCCAAGAAACTGATTAGACTCTCTTGGCTCCACAATAAAACACAACTGTAGTGTTTTTTTTTCCAGTGTGAGTGCTTGATGTTTTGCCCACAACACTGTCTTCTTGAGTATGTTGAACAGTGGCGTAACTACGAGAGGCTAAGTGAAGCAATTGCGTGTGTGGGATTTCAGAGTGAGAGAGGTCTGTGTGTGGGATTTCAGAGTGAGAGGTGTGTGTGTGAGATTTCAGAGTGAGAGGTGTGTGTGTGTGTGTGTGTGTGTGTGTGTGTGTGTGTGTGTGTGTGTGTGTGTGTGTGTGTGTGTGTGTGTGGAATTTCAGAGTGAGAGGTGTGTGTGTGTGTGTGTGTGTGTGTGTGTGTGTGTGTGTGTGTGTGTGTGTGTGTGTGTGTGTGTGTGTGGGATTTCAGAGTGAGAGGGCCCCATATATAGATGTATGTATATATATATATATATATATATATATATATATATATATATATATATATAAACGAAAAACAAAATGTCCCAGTTAAACACACATACCAAGCACAAATGGAAGGGTACACTAGTAAGCTGATAATGCATGCAATGTTCAAACGTAGAACATATCCATTCAATCAAATCACCAAATCGACTAAATAGCCAAAAACGAAAATCTTCACTGAAGTAAAATAAAACTTTAATACGAAGTGAAAAGAATGTGAGCGCTTTCGCGGATATTACATCCGCTTCATCAGACATAATAAATAACATTCAAAAAATTGCTTTAAATACATTTAAAAACCATGTGATCAAAATGCGTCTAATGATTATTCAATTAAGCCTTCTATTATAACTGCGCTCAGATGTATACACTCTGCACGGTTAAACGTCCGTCTTGAAACAAACAATTACAAAAAATTCAAATTCATAGATACATAAAATGCTTATATAAATACCTTTGTCTTCTGTCAAAAATAAAGATAAAATACACCATTGAAACTTCATTCCTTGTGTATCGTAAGCCTAAAAGTGCAATAAGACACAACGTAACTTGCTATGTGAGCCGTGTCTACCTAACATGCTAACTGTGTCTTACGTATACTGTGTAATTGTGTATAAAATAATATAGCTCCTTTTGATGTATTAAATAAGTAAACCATCTGGCTGCATTCACTAATAAGTAAAACCACTGACATTCAGATAATACACACTATCATAATTTAAAACAATAATACTAAATCCTATGTACAAGTATGCTTATAAATATACCATATTTTCAAACATAATTTAAACTGTATAGTTTCATAGGACCTTGACTTCTATAAAGCCTAATGATGAATGATGATTATATTGTATGTTTGTGAATAATACTAAATCCTATGTACAAAAATAGTTGTAAGTATACCCCGTTTTCAAACATGCTTTGAAGTATATACTTTCATTGGACCTGGACTAATGTACGGCGTAACAATAAATAATGATAATGATAATAAGGCTCAACGTGGATCATTCTTAGATTAAGAGGAAGTACAAAAGTTTCCCGTAGCCCCCCTACCCATCAGAACTGGCAGAAAGAGGTTGTTAGAATTGGACATGATGAGAGGGGCCAAGAGGAGAGACTCTTTTCAACAACAGAATCAGCATATGCTGATGAAATATTGGAACCATGATGCTTAGTAATGAATTTGTCTAAGCATGTGTTGACTACAGCAGAGGTAGAGTTATTAAATAAAGGTATGAACTTTATACCGACCTCAAACATGGACATAAGTCAAGCTATTTTGGCTGTGAGAGTTTTGCACACAATGTTTCACTTAAATTGTTGTATGGTACTGATTCCAAAGGCATGGGTAACATTTTTAAAAGTAGGAGTACATATGTACCACAGATGCAAGCTAGCCTGGACATATTTGTAAAAGCTGTCGAAAATGAACTGTATGATGGTAACAATTTTTCTAGGACAGTTAAGGATAGTAATCTTAACAAATTGTAGCAACAAGCCCTAACAGAACTTAGGAGTAATATGAATATAGTCATACGTCCAGCTGACAAGGGTGGCCCAATGACAGTATTGGATTCTGAATACTATGATAGAAAAATGTTACAAATGTTGAATGATCAAGCATATGAAGTGGTTTTACATGGTATTGTATATGATTTACAAAATACTATATACAATTGTTTATTAGAATGTAAATGTATGAAAGTCATCACTGATGAACTATTTGAATTTTTTCTAGTGTCTAATCCGTTGATACCTAGAATACAAGGATTGCCCAAAGCGCACAAAAATTTGGTTGAGCCAGAATTTAGGCCAATAGTTTCGGGATCTGGGTGGCTGACTGAGCCAATGTCTAGTTATTTAGATTATGAGCTCAAGAATGTATTGAATGAATATACACATATACTTAGGGATACAGAACATTTCTTGGTGGATCTCCACCATTGTGTTGAAGGAACAAGTGACATCGAAGAGATTTGTTTGGTAACAATGGATGTCATCTCTTTATTTACTTGCATTGCAAACATTGAAGGCATTAATTCCTTAAAGATGTTGTTGAATTAATATAGTTCATTTGATGCAAATAAGGTTGAATTTTTATGTCTTTTACTAGAGATGGTGCTTGAAAATAATATTTTTCTTTTTCAGACTATGTGTTATAGGCAAAGAAAAGGGGTAGCCATGGGCACTAGCTGTACCAACAGCTATGCAAACTTGGTTATGGTAACTTGGGAGACTAATTACATCTTAGGGAATCCCAATGTCATATTCTACCGCAGGTTTGTGGATGACCTCTTTTTTTCTTTGGAAAGGGTCTAGTGACATGTTATTAACATTTTTTGACTATTTGAACAATATGACTTCCTTTTTGAAATTTACTATGGAACACTCATATGAAAGTATTAATTATTTGGATGTTACTGTTTTTAGGAAAGGTAACAGCTTCTTGAAAAAAAATTATCGTAAGCCATGCTATAGGCCTGCATTTTTATATAGAACAAGTTTGCATAATCCAGCCATTTTTGAGAACATCATTAAAGGACAGGCCATGAGACTTTCCAGACTCTCATGTGAGGAGTCTCAATTTGTAAGGGAACTTGGACAACTCAGAAAAGGACTCTTGAATAGGGGTTATGGACAACAAGAGATATCTAGAGTATATTCTAATGTGAGTACTCTAAGGACTACTAGAGCTAGACCTTATTTTTCTAAAAGAACAAGATCACAAATCAATCAAGAGAGTAGAGAATGAAGGATACAACAATTGTTAGTCCTACCCTATTCTAATAACACTAGTGTAGTTAAGGATGCTATAACACATAATTGGAATATTTTGATGGTGGATGAAAAGATAAAAACCATCGTAGGCAATTATCCTAACTTTGTGTATAGTAATATGAAAAATCTCAAGCAATCCCTATGTTATAATGATGCCAACACACATACCCCCCCATATTATGAAGGAACTAATAAATGTGGCAAGTGTATGCAGTGTGACTCAATAGATGAGTCCCGCTACTTTAAACATCCTGAAAGTGGACGGTTATGGCAGTTAAGGAATAATAGCAACTGCAACACTAAGAATGTTGTATATGTGGCCCATTGTGTTGTATGCTATTTATTTTATGTGGGCAAAATGAATAGAACTTTGCGAGAATGCATTAGAGATCACTTTTATTGTTACACTAGAAAACATGACTATAGTGCCCTGGCAAAGCATACACTGATGGAAGGTGAGGCACAAATTTTTGAATCAAGTCTTACATGTTCAGACAGAAACAGCACGTTTTGGTGACATAGTTAATTTAACTGAGCAGGCTGAGCTTCGTTGGATACTTAGACTCGCTGCACATAGGGGTAAAGGACTCAATGACACAGTTTCACTTAAACCTCATTTGAAAGGTAGGAGGTTAAGGTAGTACGTTTACATAATAATTGAATATATTATTTTGGTAGCATTTGTTTTAGTGTTACTGTTGAAGCATGTAGTTAAGATTATATATTACCAATACACATATGAGCGTGGAGCTATTGTATATTTAGGTCTTTATAATTTTATCATAAATACATTGTTAAGTGCTTCAGCATATTTAACATCACAATAGTTTTTATTTACTATAGATATGAGTGTGGAACTATTGTATACTTAGGTCATTATAACTTTATCTTAAGCATATTGTAAAATGCTTTAGCATATTCAACCTCACAATAGGTTTCATTAACTATATTAGTATTATGGTGATTATAATGAGATTTATATATATTCTTTGTATTATATTTTTATATATTTTTATATATTTTTATACACATTTAATTATATTTTCTGCAATGTCCAAATAGAGATAGTTTGTTAGATATAATCTAATCTAAGAATGATCCACGTTGAGCCTTATTATCATTATCATTATTTATTTTTACGCCGTACATTAGTCCAGGTCCAATGAAAGTATATACTTCAAAGCATGTTTGAAAACGGGGTATACTTACAACTATTTTTGTACATAGGATTTAGTATTATTCACAAACATACAATATAATCATCATTCATCATTAGGCTTTATAGAAGTCAAGGTCCTATGAATCTATACAGTTTAAATTATGTTTGAAAATAGGGTATATTTATAAGCATACTTGTACATAGGATTTAGTATTATTGTTTTAAATTACGATAGTGTGTATTATCTGAATGTCAGTGGTTTTACTTATTAGTGAGTGCAGCCAGATGGTTTACTTATTTAATACATCAAAAGGAGCTATATAATTTTATACACAATTACACAGTATACGTACGACACAGTTAGCATGTTAGGTAGACACGACTCACATAGCAAGTTACGTTGTGTCTTATTGCACTTTTAGGCTTACGATACACAAGGAATGAAGTTTCAATGGTGTATTTTATCTTTATTTTTGACAGAAGACAAAGGTATTTATATAAGCATTTTATGTATCTATGAATTTGAATTTTTTGTAATTGTTTGTTTCAAGACGGACTTTTAACATCGTACAGAGCGTATACATCTGAGCGCAGTTATAATAGAAGGCTTAATTGAATAATCATTCAACGCATTTTGATCACATGGTTTTTAAATGTATTTAAAGCAATTTTTGAATGTTATTTATTATGTCTGATAAAGCGGATGTAATATCCGCGAAAGCGCTCACATTCTTTTCACTTCGTATTAAAGTTTTATTTTACTTCAGTGAAGATTTTTGTTTTTGGCTATTTAGTCGATTTGGTGATTTGATTGAATGGATATGTTCTACGTTTGAACATTGCATGCATTATCAGCTTACTAGTGTACCCTTCCATTTGGGCTTGGTTTGTATATATATATATATATATATATATATATATATATATATATATATATATATATATATTATAATTAATGTACAGACAGATATTTGTATTTGTGTGTAGTGCTTTTTGGCAGAGAAAGGTACAGATGAAATTATTGTAGAAGTTACAAGTAGTGATACAATATATAAATGTGGTATCTGGTTTCAAATTCTTCTGTGATTATTTAATTGCACTGAATGGCAATAAATTGATATTGCAGTCAGTATTCAAAGTTTCAAGCTTCAGATTAGGTCTATTTGTTGCCATACACATTAGTCAAGTTGTAAAATCTTCATTTTGTGCTAATATGAGATTATGAAAGTGTTCATTACTAAATACATCTACACCTAACACTGTGACTGGATATACTGTGCATTTTTGTGAAAATGGTAGGGTTTGCTGTACTATGACAAAATCCATGAAAGCCATTTTGTTTTGTTGTAGGTGAACATTCTGTTTGTTCAGTGGTGGTGTGTGTGTGGGATTTCAGAGTGAGAGGTGTGTGTGTGGGATTTCAGAGTGAGAGGTGTGTGTGTGGGATTTCACAGTGAGAGGTGTGTGTGTGTGTGTGTGTGTGTGTGTGTGTGTGTGTGTGTGATTTCAGAGTGAGAGGTGTGTGTGTGTGTGTGTGTGTGTGTGTGTGTGTGTGTGTGTGTGTGTGTGTGTGTGTGTGTGTGTGTCTGGAGTGTTTCTCCCTGGGCCTCTGCTAAAAATTAGCTTTTGTTCCAAGTCAGACTTTCCTGGTTAACAAATGTAATGACACTCATTTGAATATCAGACTTCATATTCTTCAGAAAGTGCATGGTAACACAAAAGCTTTTATTCTAGCAATTTTCTAAGTGTATAAGATGGATATTTGAAATTTATCCCTATCTTTGGGACAAGTCTTGATTACAGCACCCCCTTCAGCATGCACCTCACAAAGCACATGCAGCAGCTGGAGAGACCATCGAGGTTCCTCAACAGGAAAATCCAGGGCCTCAAACAGCTACCCTACACAGATAGGTTAAAAGCCCTGTCCCTCTACTCAGTTTCATACATAGTCCTCAGAGCAATCTCAAATCCCACCTTGATGGGACTACTGCATATCAGGCATGTTAAGCTCCACTCGAGCAACCCTTATGCGTGACCTCAACCTGGTCTATGATATGAATAGGACTTATTGGCAGGACAGATTTCTGCCCCAGAGACTCCCCATCTGTGAAATGACTCCCTCTCCACATCAAGCAGTGTACATCATTATCCCTTTTTAAGCACAGCCTGGATAACTGGATGGGAAACAGAAAAACTTCACCTGGGATTCCACCTATTCCCCGCTGGACAGGGGCTTTGGGTGCTGACTTGTCTAAACATGGGGAAAAGTATTGGCTAGGCTTATAAAGGGGTCAAAGCCAATAGCCTAGTAACCTCCTATGATCCTATGACCACAAGTCTCTCCAACTGTTCAGTAATCTATCGCTTGGTTAAGTCAAATGCCTTAATGGGCCCATTCTAAACAAATACTATTATTATCAGTCACACAGTGACAATTATACAGCATAGCATTCATGCACATCTTTCAAAATGTTTTTTATCCGGACCAAAAAACCCCTCCTCCCCCACTTATCCCTTATGTTTACTTTTGTGTTGTTCCCAGTACTTGTTGTTTCGTATTCCTACTCACCTACATTCCTCATTTCCTCACCATTTATATAACCAACAAGATTGTCACTTTGCTGTACACACCTACTTTCTTCTATATGATGGCTACTCTGTTGTCATTCATCATTCAGGTTCATCATTGTGATGCTGGATTGCACACGTAATTGCCCGTAGCTGTCACTTCAGTCACATCCCTCAACTAGAGGGCCATAGAACAGCCTAGGACCATTTGCTCCCCCGTGTCTTCACCTTGCTTTTCTTTGCAGTTGTTTCATCAGCAAGCCGGTGCTATTCAATGGCTAACATATGTTTGATTAGCTGCTACCCACTTTGCCCAGTGACCTCCCACCAAAAAATATTTAGCACTATGCAGGTATGCAGTACTTACCTTTGAATCACATCCTTAGTGTACTTTTTACCTTTAAATTCAGTATCATACCAGCTTAATCTGAGCTGAGCTAGATAGATTACTTTTCTAATGATTCAACTCAAATTTCTCAACTTCTGAAGGTTTGAAGTTTCTACCTACAGCCTTTTCTTTGCCTTCTGATAGCTTTTTAAAGACGTTGCCTGTTACCTATTTTCAATCAATCAATTATGCATTGGCTTTAAGCCCTTCAGTTGTCTACTGTAAGATCTGAAAAAGGCATATAATCAGGCAGTGCTCTTGGGCCTTCCCTAAAATTGGACTCAACTTGTTGGTCAGCTGAGATGAAAAATTACAAAAAGTAATAACCTTTCAAAATTTTAAGCCCCTCCAAAGTCAAAAAACACAGTAGCCTATGATGAGTTATTCACAGAAGCTCTGTACAACCCATGTCAGTGATTGCACAGAGACTGCTTTACCTACCAGAAGCCCAAAACTAACTAAAAAAAAAACAAAACAAAACCAAAAAAAAAAAAATAAAATAACCCTTGTGGAATCCAAAATTACAAAGGTTGTACAACAAAATAAACAGTCATAGCTAAAATTATGATGTGTACACCAAAAAAGATAAAACCTCTCTCATCAAACTGAACAGACAACTAATAGGACTGATTAAGTATAGGAAAGCAAATTCTGTGGTAAAGATGGCATTCCAGTCCAAGGATAACCATAAGAACTTTTTTAGCTAGTTTTGAAACCTCAAAGGCAGCACACAATAGTGTGCCAAACTGTTGATAAATGGAGCCACATTCATGGGTCCATGAGATATAGCAAATCTTCTAACTGACAAATTCAGCTCCAACTTTACCCCCCACCCCACCCTCAGCCACCTCCCAGGAAAAAAAAAATCCTCCTAAATAGGCTGAAATATGATCTTTCACAACCACTGGTTATCATTATTCAGTCATTACCTCCACTCTGGCTTTGTGCCACATGAATGGAAGACTGCAACAATCATCTCTCTGCACGAGGGTAGGCCATCAACTGATCCCAGAAACTAAAGAATCATTAGTCTGACTAGTCTCATGTACAAAGACATGGAAAGAATTATCATGGAAATGATTAACAGTGCCATAGGAAACCTTCAGATACTGGACCCTACCTAGTTTGGTTTCATCAATGGCAGTTCCTGCCTACTGAACCTGGTAGACTTCTTTGAGAAGGTCACCAAGGGAAGGGATGAGGGCAAAATTGACCTAGCAAAGGGATTTTATACAATACTCTACTTGGGCATTGTAAACAAAGTAATGGAATTAGGCATAAACCCTTTTGTAAGTTACTGGATCGCCAGCTGGCTCACAGACAGAAAAGAGGAAGTTAGGATTTGGAGAGACCATTTCCACAAAGAGGCCAATCACCAGTGGAGTCCCCCAGAGCTCTGTGCTGTGTCGGCTCCTCTTTTGGCATCTATTTTTTTGGAAGTTAAGGCCAATGTCAAGGCTCTGGTTTGCTGACATTGCAGAGGATTGCAAGCTAGGAACAATCATAGAAACCCCCCAACACACTAACATCTTACTGGAAGCTCTAAAACAGCCAAATGACTGGTTCCAAAGCCACAGCTTAAAACTAAATGCAAATAAATGCATAATAGTACCTTTTGAGAAGTCAGCCACCCAAGGAAACTCTCTCATTGATAACCACCCAAAAGTTGTTACAGTAGAAAGGGATTTGGGGACTCATAGATAGTAATCTGACTTTTGACCAATGTGTCTAACACTGTAAGAAAATCATGCTATGTCGCACAACTTATATGTAAGGGAATGGCGTCCAGGTCCAGGAAAGTCATCGTGCCACTGTACTAAGTCTTCATCAAATCCATCATTGAGTATAATGCCCCCTTTGGTATGTATCTGACCAGGCAAATGCAACAACTGCAATGTCCACAGAGGTTCCTCACAAAAAGTATACTGGGTATAAACACAATGTCCTCTGCAGATCACCTCAAAGCCCTATCTCTGTACTATGTTTCCTATAGACTACAGAGTTTATGTCTGGCATACTAGACATCCTTGGATTCTGCTCTAATGGACCTTTTGCATATCCACAGAATGAACATCACCAGAACTACTAGATCTAAGGATTTAAACTTTACTTGCAACTTAAATAGGACATATTTGAGGGACAGATATGTATCACAGAGAATCCCCATTCAATAGAATAGGCTTCCCATCCATCTGAAGGAAAGCCCTCCCCAGACCTATTCAAATGCAAACTGGATTAGTGGATGGGAAATTGTAATTTCAACCCTGTTCTGACACCTGTATCTCTGATGGACAGAGGCTGCTATTAAATCACGGTCTAGCTAACATATACCCCCTTAACATAACCTATAAGGCACAATAACATGTGGGATATATTTGGGTTGCATGGCTAGGATTATAAAGCCATCAATGGTCATTTGCCTAGTATAAAACTATGAACCTATGAATACTGGGAGGAAAATAGAGAAGCAATAATAAGCCTGTACTGAATCCAACATTACTGTAAGGCTTTTGCAAAATCTAGAAGTTTACAAAAAAAAAAAAAACAGAATTGTCTGGGTGATACAGTAGGGACTTACTGTTAACAGAAGGTAAAGATAACAGTGTAAGCACATCTACTGTGCCATAACTACTAGATATAGACAATGCCAAATAGATCTATGCCCTGCCAGCTTGACACTCAATTGTGGCAGCAGAACAGTAAACAGTAGATAAAAAATAAATTAGTTGTGAAATTAAATTTCAGATCTGTATCTTCGCAGCCACACCAGCAAGGCTGTTTTTAAAGTAAGTTCTAACTACTTTGCTGGAGCAGAGACTTGAGCTCTAGATTTAGACTTAGAACTGTTGTTATACTACAGGTGAGATTACAGTCTTCATACCAAAATCTCCTGTTCTGATTCTTGCTGTAATACCAAGAGAATGGTGTGCACGCTTTGTGAATGAACAGCAGGGACAGATATTCTGCTCAACAAGGTGGCCCAGACTAGGCTTTCTAGACCCATCATTTTGTGAACCCTAAACAATTAAATGACTCAGACTGCATTCCGGTACTATAACCACACTTCTCCTTAGTGTACAACACAGAGCAGGATTCATAGATGTGTCAAGCAGCTTAGGCTTGGAATGCTCCTTATCATGAAGATGAGCATCTTAAGTAACAGTGCAGTAGTGTCTGAAGACGGATTTGGCAGAAGTCTAAATACAGTATGTCATTTTACTTGATTCTTATGTCTAAAACTCCTAATACTTAGAGGAATACATATCAGGATGCATATTCATGTTTATGCACACAAAACTATCAAAACATGTTGAAAGTATCCTGACCATGTACACAATATGAAGAGGTTACTGCTGAAAGAAGAAAGCTATGTAACTTACTGCAAAATGCATACTGATGGATATCAAAATATTAATGACTGATTTGCTACTGCCAGTGCAGTTATAAAAAGGATTAAAAGATATTATATGTCCTGATTAAAAAAATAGAAGGTAATAAACACAAAGAAGAAAAAAAATGAAAGCTGTATGAAAAGTACTTATTGAGAAGAGTGCATCTTAGCCAAATCCCAGAAAGCAATACTTCATTTGATTAGTTTACCTGCCGACTTCAGAATGTAAAGGCTAGGCTAGTGGGCTAGTGGTTAAAATAAAACAAAATATCAGACTGTGATAATAATATTAATAACCTATGGCAGCCTCAAATTCTAAATAGAAATAACTTGCAATCTGTAACAGTAAACTAAAGTAAACAATGCAAGTTCTCATAAAACAGATCTGTTCTTTTGGATCTAATCCTTCATGAAACATTACATAACAATATCTACAGCTTGGATGGATAACTGCTTCTGCTGTCTTTATTAATGCTATACATTTTAATCTGTCCCTAGATCTTCTACTTTGATTTTGTTTTTCTAAATGATGTAGCACACTGAAGCATTTCTTATAACCTTATCATTTGATCCAATCGCTCTTAAAGGATCACTGGCTAAAAAGACATTTCACACAACACTGCTTTGCTAACTAAAATGCATTAATTAGGCCTGCAAACAGAAAGAGTCTAATCACAAGTAAATATTGTAAAAATAGTGCCATAAAAAATTTCACTTTAGCAATAATAAATTATCTTGTTATGTTGTAGAATGTTATTAAAATGCTGGCATAAGAAACATCTACTCCAAAACATTCTAACTTGTTTTAAAAATTTTGTAGTTGTCAAATGGACAGTTAAACTGCTTCATTCAATCTTAACAGAAATCCCCAGTTAAGAATAAGTCTAAATAGATGTCTCTAGCCGTGTGTGTGTGTGTGTGTGTGTGTGTGTGTGTGTGTGTGTGTGTGTGTGTGTGTGTATGTGTGTGCTCGCTCACTTGTGTTAGGTCTGTTATGCTGTCAGCTCCATGAAAAAGATGAACAAAGACTCCCAGACTACAAAAGAAATTATGCACTAGACTCATGTGATCAAGCAACATGAAAGCTACCAATAACTTAGATATACAGCATACAGCTGATAACATAGCTTGTTTGAAAAAAATGCCAGATTTCTAATACATAATGGTATTAGTAATACATACATACTGAAATATAAATGATTCCCCAAATGTTACCCACTTGCAGGCATCCTACAGTAACACAAAACAATTGGGAGTTTGAAATATTAAATACACGTTACAGCAAAAACGGTTCAATCTTGCAGCCGTTACTAAAGGATTCCACTGCCCGGAACCAGTATGCGCCTCGTGGTTGGGGATCGCTGAGTAGATGAGAAGTAGAGCAAACAGCGACTATGCACAAGCAGATACAACGTGTGTGCTTACTTCACTTTCTCCTCTCTCTCATACACACACACACACACCCACACACACACACACACACACACACACACACACACACACACACACACACACACACACACACACACACACAGACAGCCACACAAACAAACTGCCTCTTCTGCATTCAGACATGCAGCATTCACTCACACACAGACAGCAGCACACACAATAAGAATTAATCACATTTACATTGGTGAATTTCCATTTAACACTTATTAAGCAGCGAAAGCGCTGCTTAGGAAGTGTAAACAGTGGCTAAATGGATATGTCTAAATGGATATGACTAACATTGGATCTACATGCTGACACTAACACACTATCACACATGCAGCCACATCACAGTGGATGAGACCAAAACTGCGGATTTATGTAAATATCAGGTGGCATATTATGGAAGAACAGGAGAACAAAAACAACAGTACTATTTAAAAGCAGAATATGCAGGATTACAAACTGAACAAAACTTACTAAATAGCAGCTACTAATTTCTGTGTCCAGGGATGTTATCGGCAGCCTCGCAGAAGGGAGTATTCCAATGCAGTTTTTCGTCCGGAAGGAAACAGTGGTAGTATAAGAGTTCCACAAGCAGTTATGGTACCTGAGAATGGGCTGGCCTAGAAAATGTCTATGTCACAGTGTGGGAGGATCTGCAGAAGTGGGAACTACTCATTTGACTGTGTCGAAGGTACATCAGGAAGGGGGAGACAATTTGTAACTGAAAGGATGTGATACTAAAGAATGGGGGATGGGCTTTCCTGCCCTATGCTTCGGAAAGGCAGAAATGTAGAATTGACAAATCTGTTTCTGCATTCTCTTAAGTGTAGGTGGCTGGGATAAGTTTACAAGGATGGAACATGTCTCACGGTTGAGCTAAACTGTGTTTAAGCCCGGAGTTTTCCTTTAATAGAAACAGAGCTACTAGCCTTGCAACTGGGGCAAGGGAAAGTCTCTATCATTTTAGTTAGTATCTACTGCATTTTATTCTTAGTATAACACAGTCACAGTTTCAAAGATAATCCATTCTTAAAACGTAAAGATGAATTTTCACCCACTAAAATTTTTAATACCTTCATCAGCCAACAAAATACCAACATTACTAGAATACATAAGGGTGATCCTGGTTTTATCGGATGTCTGCACACTATTACCATTCCTTTGTCAATCCCCATTCAAAAAATACAGTTTGCCATTAGTACATCTCAGCCTTCTCACCTGAATGGCCAAATCTATTGTTTCATTTTTTCTATAACCCCTTTCTGTAAATTATTTGCTAAGAAAATTAAAACCACCTTCTAATTCTGATATGTCAGTATGCAATATCGATGCCCTCAAAAACTCCCCCTTTCTTACATTCCAGTATACATATACTAGATGCATACTTGTGTGCTGTAGCTTACTGTTTTTCCAATAGTTTTTTTTTTTAAATCTTTGTATCAAAACCACCATTCATATTCTTAAAAATCTGGACATTGAGAAAATCAATACAGTCATACGACAGCTTAACAGTAAATTTTAAAACGTTAGTACTCATATTTAACCTTCTTACAAAATCATTTAATTGTTCAGCAGTCTCTTGCCATAAAAGAAATACATCATCCACAAATCTGTTATAATAATAATAATATTCACCGTAACATCTTCAACTGTCAACACATTCTCGACCTCCCTTTGCACTATGACCATATTGGTATAACTATAACAAGCAATGTCCATAACTATGCCTAGCTTTTGTAAAAAATGCTTTTCATTAAAAATAAAAACATTATGCTCCAACATAACACCAAGAAGGGCAGAAATTAAAGTGATCTGATTACCTGAATAACCACTATTATCAGTTAAGAAAAGTCTAACAGCATCTAAACCATATTCATTCAGTATTACAGTAGATCAGAAGATAATGTGCAAGCATCCATAGTCACCAGTATCTACTCAGAATAATCATTTAAAGTACTAGTACATCCATGTTGACATTTCAAAAAGTCTTCAGTATCTTTTAGAACCACTGGTGTTTTTACTAAACTCAGTTTCAATTTATCCTCTACATAAATACAAAGTGGTTCAGTCAGCCAGCCTTGTCCTGCAACAATAGGTCTCATGGGAGGTTTAGTACAATGCTTGTGTATTTTAGGTAGGCCAGGCATCACAGGCAGTATAGGCTTATCAATATTAAAATACATGTGTGGTTCATAGGTCAACAAACCCATCATTAAAATATCATAAAGTTCATCATAAACATTCTTAATCAAACCTTTAACTTCAGATATTGTTAATCTACAATAAGTATCCAAATCAGATAAATGTTGCATACTGTCTAAATAAAATGTTTATCCAATACAATAATGGTACCACATTTATTGGCAGGATGAATCTGTATACTGTCATTCAACTGTAATTCATTCAGAGCCTTATGTTCATCTGCATTCAGGTTAAATATTCTCTTTCCATGTGTATTTTCACATTGCAAAGTACATTGTGAATCAGATTCATATGCCTTAAAGAAAGCTTCCATCAGCGGTTGAAGTGGTAGATTAAAAAAGCTGGGTTTCTTAAACTTATTACCAATTTGTCCCAAAGGAAATAAGGACTTTAACATAACATCCCTTGCAAATAAATGAAAGTTAGGAATGACATCATCAAACTCAGAGTCCTCTGCCAGTATAAATGAAAGGCCCGTATTCAATAAACAGATCTGAGAAGCAGTTAAATTTACAGAACAAACACTGTGCACTAACATTGTTGTAGGTGACCTTGTTTCATTCCTTCAACTTTTTTCTGCTCTCACTCCAGTGATGAATGCCCTGCTCTGTGAGCACCTGTTGCCAAAAGGCCCCTGGCATCATATTACCATGAAAGGTCCCCTTCCTGGCAACAGAATAAGAAAATGAGAGGATCCTAGAATGCTAGTGCTGAAATTGCACTCTGTTGAGAAATGTACTTATATTCTTTTCAAATACTACTTGCTATCTTTCCTGCATAGTTGTACTGCATAACTAGCAACATGATTTGAATTATCTACACAAAAATCTGTCAATGTGTTTCTTAGATAAATTGTAGCTACTTACTGATAGGTTCATAGGTTCATAGGTTTATACTAGGCTATCTGCCCTAAGGCATTTATAAGCCTAACCCAAATTTTTGTGGCTTACGCCACCCCTTATATGAAAAAATACTGTGCCCATTAGTTTGTTGTGCCTCTGTCCAGCAGTGACACAGAGATGATTCCCAGGGTAAACCTACGATCTCCCATCCACAGGTCTAGATTTCTCTTGAACAGAGTCAGCGAGGTGCTCTGCCTCACATGGACCGGGATTTTATTCCACAGCATAGGGAGTCTCTGAGTGATAAATCTATCCCTCCAGCACGTCCTATTTATATCCGTGCTAAGGTTTAAGTCACTTGCTCTAGTGGTTTTGGTGGATTTGGATTTTTGAGGTGGAGCATGTCCATTAATTCGGGTTGGACATGGCCTTGTATGTCAGGCACATGTCACCTCTGAGCAGACGGTATGCGACTGAATAGAGCTGGAGTTTCTTCAATCTGGCAGCATATGACAGATTTTGGAGTCCCTTTATCCTTTTGGTGAGGAACTTTTGGGGTCTTTCCAATTGCTGCAGATGTCGGGTGAGATACATCCCGAATGGGGCATTGTACTCGATCATTGGTCTGATAAGTGAAGAGTACAGGGGAACAATAACCTCACTAGATCTGGATGTGAATCCCTTCATGATCAGGTGGGCAATGTAGAAGGTCTTTCTAACCACTTTAGCAATGTGAGTGTCAAAAGAAAGGCCACTGTCAACCTGGGTCCCCAGGTCCCTGATAACCTCTTCTGTGCTTAGTGGATTGCCACCTATATGGTAGCTTGGGGTTACCTTGTTTTTCCCGAAGGGTATGACTATACATTTTTTGGCGTTTAACTTCAGGCCATGGCTCTGGCACCAGCTATCTGTTTCCGTGAGTCCCTTCTGAAGGATATCTGTGTCTCATGCACTTTCCACTATGGCGCCCAGTTTGCAGTCGTCTGCAAACTTTGTCAGCCAAAGTCCTCCTATGCTGGCCTGTACTTCTGAGAAGTAGATGCCAAACAATAGGGGGCCAAGGACCGAGCCCTGTGGGACACCACTTGTGACTGGCTTGGAGTCTGACACAGCGCCAGCAACTCTAACCCTGTGGGTTCTGTCTTTAAGCCAGTTTGCAACCCATCTTGTGACATATGGGTTTACATTTAAGCTGGTAAGTTTTTCTACAATACCTGAGTGGGGTATTGTGTCGAAAGCCTTTGCAAGGTCAAGATAGGCTGTATGGACTGCCTTTCCCTCATCAATGGCCTTGGTGACTGTTTCGAAGAAGTCGACCAAGTTCAAAAGGCATGATCTTCCCTTGACAAAGCCAAACTGGGTCGGGTCCAATGTCTGCAAGTCCCCTATATCTTTGTTTATGAGCTCCATTATGATCCTCTCAATAGCTTTGCAGACTAGACTTGTTAAGCTTATGGGGCGGTAATTACCAGGGTCCGTAGAGGCGCCACCTTTGTGGAGTGGGACTACAGTTGCCGTACGCCACTCCTTGGGCACGTATCCTGTGGTAAGGCTGAGATTAAACAGCTGCCTTATGTGCGGGTTTAATTCCTCATTTAATAATGTGACAAAAAACTAAACACCACAAAATAATCCGAAGGAGGTAGGGCGTGCACTACCGAAGTAGTGGAATCCGGCAATATCTCCCACAGCCAAACGTTGGTAACACAGCAAAAAATGGTAACACAGCAAAAAAATGACTAAAGCAATACAATGCCTTTAAACTGAAATAAAGGCTTCGACAAAGGTATTCCGTGCTGTCCACAACTAATGTTTATTTCAAATATAACCTAGGTTTCGTCCGCGACCCGGACTTCATCAGATAACATAAAATACTAAATGCACACTTCTTATATACCATACACAATCACCCCATCAATTAATCAATCATTCAATTATTTAAATTGTTTAAAAACAGCTCCATTTAAAAACATATTTTATAATAAATACAAACTATATAAACTTGTAAATAGTGAATATTTATAACACAATATGTGACACACCAAACTAAATATGTATATATATATATGTATACCGTCATAATACAATGTTAAATACAAAATAATATACCATATTTAAAATCATGTATATAATCCTATGTATGTCAGACCTAAATAAACAAACTATGTACTGTGTAATACATGTTATAAAATAAAATAACATATACCTAGTAAATTATCCAATACAATTTTGTAATATTGTAGTACATAAAATCCTATTCTGACAATACCAAATATACTACTCATGTAAATGTATATATATAGTATACTAACCATACACACATGTATGTGCTAATGTAAATATAAATACATACAAGATATGCACAATAGATTAAAAACTAATTAAAAACTAATTGTTAAAAACATAAAGTTGTAAATTATACTAAACCCATACCAAAAAATGTATATATATATATTTATATTAAACTAATAATCGTCTACCCTAAATGCTATATGTACTATCTCCCTTTAATATGTCTTAATCTAAGTATAGGTTTTATACTACAACACTCATTGATGCCAGGCCAATTATATGCATTCAACTTAATTTGTATTTTTAATTCTTCTGCATCCAAATCATAGGTAGTGATCCTACCTTGTTTGTCTTTAATAATTTGGGATGCACCAAAAAATCTAAAGTAATGGTTACTATTCTGCGTAACATGCCTTGCCAATGCATTGGTGCACTTGGATTTTTTAATGTCACTCAAGTGTTCCCTAATTCTGTCCCTCATATGTCTGCTGGTCTTACCAACATAAAACGCTTCACATAGCTGACATATAGCAATATACACCACATTAGATGAGTAACAATCAAAATGACCCTCTATTCTGATATTGCAATGGTTGACCAAAACCTTATTACCCGTAGTATAAATATATGGGCATATGGAACATCTACCACATTTAAAGTTACCCAATTTCCTATTAGTGGTTCCTTCATTGTTATAAGTGGCCATCTCAAATAATTTTTTGAAAGATACATCCTTTTTAAAAATATATGTAATGTTACCCTGAAATATTTTACCAAAACTATTATCCATATTCATCACATGCCAATTTTTATCTATTATTTTCTTAATAATATATGCAATATCATTATATGTTGTTATATAAAAAGGAATAGAACTTAAATCAAAATGTCTATTTGAAAGTCTCTCATTTACCATATTGTCCTCGGACATAAAACCACTAATTATAGATTTATACACACCTGTATCTCTCTTAACCTTGACCTCATTCAAAACATTGTTACATAACTCATCTGGGTAACCACGATTAATAAAAAGGGACTTCATAAAATTCAGTTCCTCATAAAATTCATCCATATTGCTCACCATTTGTGCTGCCCTGACCATCTGGCCTTTACTATGGCCTTTTCTGATGGTCAGGGTGCCAACTTGCATAATGCAAGTATGAATTTGAAAAAGTTGATTTTCTAAAAATATTAGACTCCAATTTCCCTCTATTCCTATCAACTGTGAGTTTAACATCTAAATATGTAATAGTGTCCTTATTCATATCATGTGTGAACGACAAAAACCAAATACTACTATTAATATACTCAATGAAGGCTTCTAGTACAATTTGCTCCCCTTCCCAAATAAAGAACAAATCATCTAAAAATCTTGAATAAAATATTACATGAGTAAAAAATTCGTTTTTAAACAAGTAATTTTGTTCCCAGAAAGTCATAATAAAATTTGCAAACATGGGGGCACATGCTGCCCCCATTGCCACACCGTTCACCTGTCTATAATAATTTCCCTCATAAAAAATATAATGATGTCTTAAAACTAAATCCATAAGTCTAACTAACATATTAATTTAATTAATTTTAAGTGATTTGGAATCTCTTAACCAGAGTATTAGCCAGGATTTGTTATTTGAGCAGAATTACACACAATATGTTAGTATAATCAAAGACATTGATCGAAGCTGTGATAATATTTATTTGAAAAAGAGCAAAAAAATCCAGAGGGACAGAAAGATTTATCAGTTGGGGCACGTTTATCCCAAATCTAAAAGAATTGAAGGTAACCATGGTAATGGTCTAACGCGCCGAAGAGGCGGAAATCTTGATGAGCTGGATGACTTCACTTCCTGCGACGAACAAGGAGAGATGGTGCAGGTACAATCGGATGACGATGATGGCGAGGATGTTGCAAGGCGTTCTGAGAGAATTAAAAATCAGCAAATATCTCATGATGATGGAGAAATATGTAACAATGGGGCAAGATCGAAAAGAAATGGTATTTACACCAATACTCAACAATATCAAAAAAATGCTCGGAGGGCGCGCAAGTAGCCGTTGGCGTCCTGGAACAAATTGAGGCAGAATCAAATTGGTACATGGAAACTGTAAGTAGTACAGGATTTAGTCGTCACCCTAATGTTATAACATCATTCTCTTCATTTAATTCAAATATATGTGATATTGGAATGAGTGTGGCGCATATTAGTGTGACCAGTAACCATCTCTGCACACCGACTGATAGTGTACTGTGTAATAATTATGTTGAGAATACGACGACCAGGTTAGACTTTTTTGACAATGGGGAACACTTGTCTGATGTCATTATAGACAGTAAAGACATTTCGTTGACATTGGATGCCAACAACACCGTTGACCGATCTTTGGGGGACATGTCTATATATGATTTTCCTTTTGAAGGAGATTTACATTCAGAGGCTTGTTCTGGAACAGTGGAAACAAACATACGGCATGATATGTACAAGTCTCACGAGCAGGGTGAACTTCATAACGTTTGTGCCGAACGGGTACGAACTAATGTATTACAGACTAATAGTAATGTGAAGACGCAAATGTCTGATTTAAATGCATGTATTGAATTACCTGACATACCTAGCTCACACTTTATTGATGATTTATTGCCTGTAAGAACTTTTAGTGATGGTGAAGTGAATAAGGGTGAAGATGTGAATGCATACACCCTGGTAGACAATGTGGTTTTTCATAACCCTTTAGTTATTAGCAACAGCACAGGGGATTATAAGCTATATAATTACACTTCCACTGTGTTTGACAGTAATATAGTGGATTTGTTTTCAAAGGGCTTTAATTATGTTCCCTGCAGAAAAGGGAAACTGGTCAATACGTTAATGGATTTAAAACTTTTTTCACGGAAAGTGAATTTGAAAATCCTATTCCAGGGTAGAACTATAAATTTGAATGATGAGTC
The DNA here is from genome assembly GCF_019279795.1 of Protopterus annectens. NCBI lineage: Eukaryota > Metazoa > Chordata > Ceratodontiformes > Protopteridae > Protopterus > Protopterus annectens. Next base: position 758,348,167 of record NC_056746.1, read on the forward strand.
AAGTAGACTCACAAAACCCAGCATATATAACCCACCTATGAATGAAAAGGTTGTAATGTTTGAAAATCTGTGTGAAATGGAATTGAGACAATTTTTTTCTGAATATAATAAACCTTTTAATTCCAACATGACAATTCAGGAACAGGATACTTTAAATAGGATTTTGAGTAATAAAAGTATAAGAATTATGAAGCCCGATAAGGGAAGTGGGGTTGTAGTGGTGGATAGGAATGATTACATTACGTATATGACCTCCATGTTGGTTGGTGATTCTTATGAGGAGGTCAGTTTAAATGAAATTTACATTGCAAATAAGCGAATTGACATGGCACTTGATGACATGTTATACCAGGGTGAATTGACAGAAAAGGAAAGGGAATTTTTGAGCAATGAATGTCCTGTTGTGAGCGGTATTTTTGGAATACCTAAAATACATAAAGGTCTTGAAAATTTACAGTTCAGACCTATAGTGGATGGAAAGAGAAATAAGACGCATTTTATTAGTCAGTACTTAGACCATCATTTTAAGAAGGGTATGGTTAAGTTCACCCATGTATTAAAGGATTCGTGGGATTTTTTAGGAAAGTTAAGTACTTTTACATTTAGTAATAATCATATATTTGTTACCATGGATGTTAACAATCTGTTTACGGTGATACCGCATGAAACAGGATTGGAATGGTTGGAAGAACAGTTATTTGAAACTAATCTGTTTGATCAGGTTAAAATTAATATGTTAGTTAGACTTATGGATTTAGTTTTAAGACATAATTATATATTTTATGAAGGAAATTATTATAGACAGGTGAATGGTGTGGCAATGGGGGCAGCATGTGCCCCCATGTTTGCAAATTTTATTATGACTTTCTGGGAACAAAATTACTTGTTTAAAAACGAATTTTTTACTCATGTAAAATTTTATTCAAGATTTTTAGATGATTTGTTCTTTATTTGGGAAGGGGAGCAAATTGTACTAGAAGCTTTCATTGAGTATATTAATAGTAGTATTTGGTTTTTGTCGTTCACACATGATATGAATAAGGACACTATTACATATTTAGATGTTAAACTTACAGTTGATAGGAATAGAGGGAAATTGGAGTCTAATATTTTTAGAAAATCAACTTTTTCAAATTCATACTTGCATTATGCAAGTTGGCACCCTGACCATCAGAAAAAGGCCATAGTAAAAGGCCAGATGGTCAGGGCAGCACAAATGGTGAGCAATATGGATGAATTTTATGAGGAACTGAATTTTATGAAGTCCCTTTTTATTAATCGTGGTTACCCAGATGAGTTATGTAACAATGTTTTGAATGAGGTCAAGGTTAAGAGAGATACAGGTGTGTATAAATCTATAATTAGTGGTTTTATGTCCGAGGACAATATGGTAAATGAGAGACTTTCAAATAGACATTTTGATTTAAGTTCTATTCCTTTTTATATAACAACATATAATGATATTGCATATATTATTAAGAAAATAATAGATAAAAATTGGCATGTGATGAATATGGATAATAGTTTTGGTAAAATATTTCAGGGTAACATTACATATATTTTTAAAAAGGATGTATCTTTTAAAAAATTATTTGAGATGGCCACTTATAACAATGAAGGAACCACTAATAGGAAATTGGGTAACTTTAAATGTGGTAGATGTTCCATATGCCCATATATTTATACTACGGGTAATAAGGTTTTGGTCAACCATTGCAATATCAGAATAGGGGGTCATTTTGATTGTTACTCATCTAATGTGGTGTATATTGCTATATGTCAGCTATGTGAAGCGTTTTATGTCGGTAAGACCAGCAGACATATGAGGGACAGAATTAGGGAGCACTTGAGTGACATTAAAAAATCCAAGTGCACCAATGCATTGGCAAGGCATGTTACGCAGAATAGTAACCATTACTTTAGATTTTTTGGTGCATCCCAAATTATTAAAGACAAACAAGGTAGGATCACTACCTATGATTTGGATGCAGAAGAATTAAAAATACAAATTAAGTTGAATGCATATAATTGGCCTGGCATCAATGAGTGTTGTAGTATAAAACCTATACTTAGATTAAGACATATTAAAGGGAGATAGTACATATAACATTTAGGGTAGATGATTATTAGTTTTATATATAAATATATATATAAATATATATATTTTTTTGGTATGGGTTTAGTATAATTTACAAGTTTATGTTTTTAACAATTAGTTTTTAATTAGTTTTTAATCTATTGTGCATATCTTGTATGTATTTATATTTACATTAGCACATACATGTGTGTATGGTTAGTATACTATATATATACATTTACATGAGTAGTATATTTGGTATTGTCAGAATAGGATTTTATGTACTACAATATTACAAAATTGTATTGGATAATTTACTAGGTATATGTTATATTATTTTATAACATGTATTACACAGTACATAGTTTGTTTATTTAGGTCTGACATATACAGGATTATATACATGATTTTAAATATGGTATATTATTTTGTATTTAACATTGTTTTATGACGGTATACATATATATATATACATATTTAGTTTGATGTGCCACATATTGTGTTATAAATATTCACTATTTACAAGTTTATATAGTTTATATTTATTATAAAATAAGTTTTTAAATGGAGTTGTTTTTAAACAATTTAAACAATTGAATGATTGATTAATTGATGGGGTGATTGTGTATGGTATATAAGAAGTGTGCATTTAGTATTTTATGTTATCTGATGAAGTCCGGGTCGCGGACGAAACCTAGGTTATATTTGAAATAAACATTAGTTGTGGACAGCACGGAATACCTTTGTCGAAGCCTTTATTTCAGTTTAAAGGCATTGTATTGCTTCAGTCATTTTTTGCTGTGTTACCATTTTTTGCTGTGTTACCAACGTTTGGCTGTGGGAGATACTGCCGGATTTCACTACTTCGGTAGTGCACGCCCTACCTTAATTCCTCATTTAGCTCGTGTAGCACACAGCCGGGGACACCATCCGGTCCCATTGATGCTGTGTTTTTAGCTTTAGAGAGTGCAGCTTTCACCTGCGCATTTGAGATGTCCGGGAGGCTACACTCGGCTGGGATAGTTATCTCTCCTTTAGGGGGGGGAGATGGGGGTGAAGTTTGCACTGAACCTGTCTGCCAGTATGTTGGCAATGTCTGTGGGTTCAGTGATTTTTGTATCATTTTGGACTAATTCTGAGCATATCTGGGAGTTTCCACCCAGGTTCCTAACATAGCTGAAAAAGGCCTTATGATTGTCCTTTGAATCCATGGCAATTTTCTCTCAAAATTGGCCTTAGTTGATTTTATGAGTGCTCGTATTTTTTTACTAATAATGATCAGGGGTGACTTCCCTTTTATGGATTTTGTTCTATCATGTAATAGCTTTCTCCTCTTATTGTAAAGTTTGTTAATGGCTGGGGTCCACCAGACTGGACGTTTGCCCTTTGTGGAAAGAGTCTTGGTTTTATTTGGGATTGCCTGATCCATGCAGTCCTGGAGGTGTTCATAGAAGGCATTTGTAAGGGCTTCGCAGCTTGGGTTGTGGTTTCCACTGGCTCAGGGGCCTTGAAGGATACCACACCAGTCTTGAGTAGTGTGAAGTTTGCTTTAGAGAAGTTCTTCACTATGGTCTTTTTGTTTGGGGTGGGGTGGGATGTGGATTTCCAGTGAGATTAGTTTATGATCAGATCTCACCAATGAGGGATATACTTCCGGTGTGGAGCATTTTGTCCCCATGTTTGTGACAATGAGATCTAGTATATTTTCTCCTCTCGTGGGAACAGTGACTAGCTGTTCCATGGCATTTGAATTTATGAACTCCAGGAACCGTTGGGCTAGAAAGTTAGGGCTTGAGTAATGTTCCCAGTCTATATTCGGGTAGTTGAAGTCACCCAATATGATGGTGTTTGGAGATACATTTATACCCTCCAGTGTCTTCAGGAAGGCTGTGTGATGTTACTCTTGCACAGTTTCATACAGCTTAGGTGTCTGACAGATAAGGGAACACATGTTTGTAACCAGGCATTCACCGTGTAAGACATGATGCAAAGTCATTTTTAAAGAGTAACATTCTGCCCAGCAGAAGGACACTACATTTCTCTATGTTTTAACACAAAAATGGAATTAAAACATTACAAGTGAGTCAACAAATTAGATAACTGATGCGTTGTTGTTAGATTACTACTAGTAGCTACCACTGCAGTATGTAATTGTCACATATCCCCTCAGTCTTCATCTTCCGCTGTGGATTGCCCTATCCAAGCAAAAGATCCTTGTTATAGCCATTTTCCACACTTAATAATTATATTATATGCAGGGTGAATTGAGAGAAGTGTTGAGATACTTTTTCATCATGACATTGGCTTTGTTAAAGAGTGCTGACCCCACAATTTCATTAAGTGAGTCTTGGGTCACCTAGAATTTACTTTGTTGTTAAGAGACAAATTCTTACAGCCATGTTATTTGACTATGAGAAAACTATTGCTAGGCCATTTATGTTTATTAATTTGTCCTTTTTACTTGGAAGGCCTGACTCAGCAAAGACACATTTCAGTTAAGGCATGTAGAGAAAAACTCTACAGTACATCCATTTGTACAAACAGACAGAATGAGTTAACAGTATAAATTCACATTTTAATATACAGGGAGAAACATTTTCACATGTAGGCTTTATATTACATACACTCTACAAATCAATTAGCATGTTATTAGTGAAAGCACTTCCGCACAACCTTCAGCATGAATTAACAATACCTATATGCCTTTTGAAGTTAATTTATTACACACTTTCCAGAAGTCCTAGCAAAGATTGATCTGGATGTAGAGAAGGAATCAAGCTTATAGTGCTTTGTAAAAGTACATACAGAGGACAAAGAAGCAGCTTCTAGAATCCATCCCTTTACAAAAAGCCATAGATGAGCCAAAGCCCTGATAAAGAGGACATTGACCCTGCCTGGAATAGATTTGTTATGGTGAATATAACAAAAGGTATTTGCGTTTGGCAACCATTTGGAAATAGTCTGTTTTGGCACAGGTTGTCCCTTCTTACCATCACAAGAAATACATGATTGACAATCTGACAGATATAGTCATATCAAGATAGTGTCCAAGTTGTCTGTAGACATCCAAAGTATGAAGTATCCTTTCTCCCTCATATTCAGATTCAGCAAAGAAAATGGGGAGATGAATAGTTTGTCTTAAAGTAAACTTTTATACCACTTTAGGCATAAAAGAAGAATTAATTCTCAAAGAAACTGTGTCTGTATGGAAAATGAGGAAGGGTCGAGTCACCATAACAGCTTACAACTCAGATACCCTTCTTGCAGAGGTCAGGGCAATCTGAAAAAAAATGCTTTCCATGTTAAGAAACTCAAGTCAACCAGATTAGCTGGTTCAAATGGGTCAATTATTAGCATCTCAAACACAAAATTAAGATCCCAAGGAGGGGCAAAAAAAATTACTAGGTGGCTTGTTGTACAAACCCCCTTTCAATAACATTTTGACATGCGGCTGCCTTGAAAGAGAAGGCAGTTTGGGCAATCACAATAAAATGACTAGTAAATGAACCTTGAAATAGGAATAAGAAAGCCAGTAGATAGTGGCTCACACAAATATTATAAAACCAGAAAACAACTAGCCTGAATACCCCATTCAAGGCTAGTTGTCCTCTGGTTTTATATATTTGTGTGAGCTACTATCCACTGGTTATATCATTAGCACCAACAAGAAAAACGTTGTCACTTGCTAATATATGATTTTCTAGTAGCAGGCCTTCTTACCACCATTAATACCCACTGTAGGTATTTATTAAATAGGTACCTAAAAGAAATTAAAACCTTATAATCCAGGCAGTCAGTTGAAAATGATTAATGTTGGAGTGTATCAAATGCCCATGTTCTTGTGTGAGTAGAGCCAGTCTGTATGGAAACTTGTGGTAATTTGCCCCTGGCCATTTCTAAAAGAAGGGAGAACTACAGTTGCCTGTGCTGGTATGGCATCACCACCTTGATCTTGGGGATTCCTTCTGATTCTTCAGATGTACCCTGGATATTAGTGGCAAGGGTGGAATAGCATACAAGAACATTCTTGTTCAAAGAAAAGAAAAGAAAAATAATCTATCCTCCATGCTTTCTTGTACAGAGTCCTGAAACAGAATTTTGCCAGTTGATTATTCAAAGAGAAGGCAAAAAAGTTTACTTGAGGAATTCCCCCAAAATGGATCAAATGTTGAAATACCTCCAATCTAGTTTCCATTCACAAGGGTCTGTCCTGGTCCTGCTCAGTTTGTCTGCCCCACAGTTTTCTCTGATGGAATGTAGGATGCCTGTAAAGTGAGACTATGCTGTGAAGCTATATTCTAAGCTAACATGGCTAATCTCTGCAAAGGTGGTACAACCTGATTAACCCCTTGCTTGTTGATGTACTACAAGACTATGGTATTGTCTGAAAACAATTTGAGGTCCCCGGGGCTAAAGATGGTCCAGAGTGTAAAGTGCCTTGATCAGGGCAAACATCTCAATATTTATGTGCTTGCATCTGTCTTCTCTGGTATCATGAGAATTATAGATGCCACGAGACCCATAATCCTGAGATATTCCCTCACAGTGACCAAAGACTGAGTAGAAAAACCTTAGAAATAGGTCTAAATAAAGCTCTATGTTTTCCCATGGAAGAAAAGCTCTTTAAACTGATGTGTCTAGTTGACATTCCATGAATGCAACTCTGTGTGAGGGAGTCAGAAATGTATTTATTTTATTATTTATTTTTTTAACATTTGTTAACTGGGTTGGTCTAACTGAGCCAGAAATCCATTTTCAGTGCAGACTTAAGGAGAAAAGCTCCAGTGTAATACAAACAATTATGAACTTGCATTTGATATTAACACTACAATTAAAAAAATGATGGCAACATAAAACAGAAAAAAACAACTACATAAGGCAGAGAAATCAGGTATTAGTAGGTGGAAAATAATGTTGAAAAATGTTGAATGTTGAAAAATGAGACAGCAATTACATACGGATGTTGTTATAAGTCAAGCAACTATTAAAATATACATATTTACATAGTTTTTAGCTGCAAAAGAACGTTGGATGTTGAACAAGTAGATATGACTTTGATTTGTGTGAAACAGAATCATAAGAGTTATAGCAGCAAAAAGAATGAAGCAGTTGAGTAAAATATATATGGGGGGGTTAAATAGGGTCCTGGCAGAGGCAGGGCCATGAGTTAATAGGTAGCGTTTTACCTCTTTTTGAAGAAGTTTATGTGTGTGATATTTCTCACATTGGAGGGGAGTTTATTCCAAGCCTGGGACACTGACTGTTTGTATATGAGTTTTCCAATGTTTTTATTGGATATGTAAATATGTAGATCTTGGTTGGAGCTACACAATGAATAATTGAAGTGCAGTAGGATACTAGGGAGGAGGCGGGGCAGGCAGTAGGTTTGTAGAGTATAGAGTGTGTGATATGTAGTTGTTGGGGGAATTCTAGTCAGTGAAGTTTCTTTAGTCAAAATAAAGACTTTAACTGTTTTCTTGGAATCCCAGCTTGTGTAAGAGATCTCTCATCCACTTTGACACTTTGAAAAATCCTCTGCAAAGATAAGCAAGTTGTCTAAATATGGAAAAATGTGGATACACTGTAGTCTGCAATGAGCTATAACTTGATCTAGACGATTAGTGGGCTAGACACTTTGTGAACACTCTTGGTGCAGTAGAAAGTCCAAAGGTTAAGGCAGAGAATTGATAATGTGATCCTGACATTCAAAATCTTAAGAAACATCTGAAGTCTGGATGAAGAGTGATTTATTTATTTATTTATTTATTTATTTTACATTTGTTGACCGGGTTGGTCCAACTGGATACATATCCGTTTTCAGTGGAGGCCCGGGGAGAAAAGCTCCAAAGAACAGAGGTGCATAAACACATGTGAATAACAAAACAGTAGTAAGTTGGTAAGCTAACATAAGATGGCAAATTAAAACAATAAGTAATACAAAAATATGATCCCAAGTAGAATAGAAGTTAGTAAGATGGATTGACCTGGCTACAGAGTGAACCCTTAAGGATTTGGGTTGTGAGGAGGCTTGGCTAGGCCATGTAGAGTCGGGGGCGTGCGCCATTAGTCGGGATTAGAGCATGGGCAAAGCCATTGGGATTTTAGTAAAGCTCAGAGGTGAATTTTAAATTGGTGCAAAGTGGTCATAAGTCTTAGGTTGCTTGGGAGGGCATTCCAGGCTTTGCCAATGGAATTGGCATAAAGAGCTTCCCCTCCCAAGTTGTTAGATTTAATGGTCAATACTTGAATACATTTGGATGACCTAAGGGACGAAAGATTAGAGTAGGGGGTAAGTATGTTGTTCAGTGAGGGAGTTTTTTCGGGATGTTTAATAATTTTGAATGCCTCAGTAAGTTGTTTGAGTTTAAGAATATTGGGCAGTTCTAGCCATCCCAGTGTTCTTAGATTTAGGCAGTGATGGGTGCAATAGGGCATTCCTGTTATGAATCTAGCTATGTGGTTATAGGCAGTGGATAGTTTATTAAGCTCTTTTTTGTGAAGGAAGGAGAGTATGGGGGAGGCATCGAGGAGAGTGGATAGGAGGTGGGTTCGGGCGATGGTTAGTTTGGTGTGTGGGGTTAAGAATTTCTTAATTCTATACATGGACCCCAGTTTCTTGTTGAGTGATTTAATGGTCAGGTTGAGATGCATATCAAATCTAAGTTTGTGGTCTATTGTTACCCCTAGTAGTTTGGTGTGGGTGACAGGAAAGATTTTGGTACCATTATTAGAGGACACAGCGAAGGTTGGGATGTGGGTGTTAGGATTCTAATCCGTGTAGTAATTGGAGTAGGGAAGAATAGAAGCAATTTGGTTTTGGTTGGATTAAGTAGGAGTTTTAAGTCTGAGAACCATTTTTCAACTAAAGAAAAGCAGTTTTGGGTAGTAGCTTGGAGTTTGGTGAGGGAGTCATCGGAACAGATTATGGTGGAGTCATCCGCATATTGAATGCAGGTGGCTTTGGGAAGGATAGAGTGTAAACCGTTAATGAAGAGGGAGAAAAGAAGGGGACCGAGAATAGATCCTTGGGGGACACCGATATTGGTGGGGGGTAAGTCTGAAATCCTGTTTTGCCACTGTACCGCCTGTTTGCTGCCAGAGAGGTAGGCGTTGAACCAACTTATAGTGGTTTTGCTAAGATTAAAGGTTTCAAGTGTGTGGAGCAGTTGTTTGTGGTTGACCATATCGAAGGCTTTCGATAGGTCTAGGAAGAGTGCAGAGGATATTAATTTGTTATTCCGGTTGAGGTTAATAGAATCAACAAAGGAGAGGAGAGCAGTGGTAGTGCTATGATGTGGCGGCCGTGTTGGGTGTTAGAAAGGAGATTATTTTGGATAAGGTGGGTAATAAGTTGTTTGTGAATGCAGCGTTCCATAATTTTGGATAAAGGGGATAATATTGCAATGGGTCTATAATTGGATGTGTCAGTAGAGGACCCTCCTTTGTGGAGAGGAATGATATAGGAGATTTTCCAGACAGAGGGAATAGAGGCTTCGGAGATAGACCGGTTAATTAGGATGGATACAGGGTAGGCTATGGCATCAGCTGCTATTTGTAAGTATTTGGCTGGGAGTAGGTCAGCCGCTAGGGTAATTGGTTTAAGTTTTTTCAGGAGGGTACGAATATAGAAGGTGGAGGTGGGTTGTAATTTAAAGGCAGGTTGAGTTGGGTCATTGGTTGAGGTTGCGGTCAAGGGGGAAGAGGTAACCTGGCTGGCTAGGGACTGGATGGTCTCAGTAAAAAAAGAATTAAAAGAGTTAGCTATCTCACTTGGATCTTTATCCATGAGTGTTTCAGGTGTGGGGGTGGAAGATTTGCCTGGATGGAGGAGGTGGTTGAAACCAGCCCAAAATTTTTTAGGGTTGTTTTGATGCTTGTCTTGGAGGTGACAGAAATATTGCTTTTTATCAGACATAACGGCTGCTTTGGTTGAATTTCTAAGCTGTTGGAATTTGATGCGGTCCAGAGGGGTTTTTGTGGTTCTCCATTTGTTCCAGGCCTGGTCTCTGAGTTTAATTTTAGTTTTTGTGTCTTTGGTTAGCCAAGGTGCGATACGTTCCCTGGTTCTAATGAGTCGCTTAGGAGCATGAGAGTCAAGTATTTTGAGGAAGGTATCATTAAAGTATGACACACTCTCTTCTAAGGGTAGAGTATTTAGGATGGACCAGTTGCATGCCTTGAGGTCTGCAAGAAATTGGTCAGGGATGAAATTCTTGCTGTTCCTAACAAGTCTGGTTGGGGGGGGGGTGAGTATTTGGACATTTGTGTTTTATAATAAAGGTGATAAGGTGGTCGCTAAGGTCGTTGGGGAGGGTCCCTACGGTGTAGTTGGTGGGATCCTTATTTGTAAGGATCCAGTCTATGATGCTTTCTTTTTGTTGAGCATGTCCAACTCTAGTAGGGGAAAGAATAAGTTGGGAGAATCCGTATAAGTTAATAGGGAGAGGATTTGTATGAGAGGAGTATAGGGACCAGTCGATATTAACATCTCCTAGAATTATCGTTTCTTGGGGATAGAAGGTGGTAAACCAGCTGAGAGTTTGTTCTAGGTTTTCAACGTTGTTGCCTGGAGGTAGATAGATGACTATGAGATTAATACTTTTTTGGTTGTTAAGGCATAATTTTAGGGCAATCAATTCCTGGTTGTGGACTTTTGGAGGTTGGAGTGGATTCCTAGTGATGTTCAAGGAGTTCTTGAACATTACTGCAATTCCCCCACCCTTTCTAGTTATTCTATCTGCCCTAAGGATGTTGTACCCAGGTGGGATGATTTCCTCATCCTTAGTGCTAGGTTTGAGCCAGGTTTCAGAAAGACACATGATGTCAGGGGAGTGGGTTGCAAGCAAAGCATGCAAGTTGTGTACTTTGTTGTTGATGCTTCGTAAATTGAGGTGAAGCATGCGGAGGGAGCCCACTAGGCTTCTGGTAGTGTTCAGGGAGTTTGGGCCTAGGTCAATGGAAGGGCCTGGGTTGGGGTGGATATCACCGTCTTTTGTTATGGATTTTTTTAAATAGTCAAGTATTCTTTGGAGTTTAATTAGTAGTTTAAGATGTTCCCTTGTTGAGGATGATTTCGGGTAACAGAGAGTGGGGTGGAAACTGTAGGGGTTCGCATTAATAGAAGGGTAGTGGGTGGGATGACTAAGATTAGAGGTGTCATGGGAGTGCAGGGAGGTTTGACCGTTGGGGAGGTAGGCACCTGCAGGGTTTAGGGTATCGTATCTAGTTAACAGATAGGGTAAGATAAGTAGTAGTGTTATGAGAGGGAAAGTACTAAAAGAGTTTCTTTCCATGGCGAGGGGGGGGGGTGAGTTACCTTGTTACAATTGGTTAGTAGAGAAGCTAGGAGGCGGGAGGAGAGAGTGTTAGTGGGAGAGTTAAGTAGGTGGGCGGATTAAGGGGGTAGGCTTTGTAGTGTAGTCAGGTGGAGAAATGGAGGGGAGTGGTACTGGGAGAGGGACTGTTGTGATTGGATGGTGGTAGGGGGGATGGGCCTACAGACCTAATAAATGTAGAGGTAGTGGGGGCGGGTGGGAATAGGGGGCAGGGAGGGGCGGAGGCGAAGCCGTGCGAAAGCGGAGGATATAAGGATATAAGGATATAAGGATATAAGGATATAAGGATCTTATAAGTCTAGTATTAGCATGAAATTTGAAAGAGGAAGAAGAGGTAACAGTTTGTGAGTGACATCATTTTTGAATTAGGGCACTATCATAAAGGGTTTAGGAAAAAAAGATCCAGAATTGGTCTCCAAGTATTTCCTTTGTTTGGCACGAAGAACATTCTTGATTAGAAACCCTTCCCCACTTGCAAAGTAGGAACTGGTTCTGTCAGTCCTTGTGACAGCATGTGATGGAAAAGACATGGAAACAAAAGAGTCTGATCTGAAGGATGTTGACTAACACTATGGAAAAGAGGAATTCCCTCTCTCTGTCATCTGTAATCTTGATGAATGATAATCAGAACATATTTGCCTGAAGCAAACTGTTACCAAAGATTAAAAAACAGAAGATTAAGACTTTCTGAAAGAAAAAGGGAGGCAGGGTGGGAGTGTGTCATGAGGTCTCTTGAACAGTCAATCAGACATATTGGATTCTCATTCATTTCGGAAGGTTAGAGACTTCTTTTTGGTATTCCCTTACTATTCCTTCTTAAACATCTAGTTACCTGAATTTTGTTGTTACTTTTTATTCTGTTTTCTCTCAAAAAAAGATGAGAAGAAAGAAAATTTAGAGTTGAAAAATTTTAGAGATTCCATAGCGGATCAGCTTGCCCCTTTCACCTTACATTTTGATCACTTCTGTAGCAGGACAAAACACTAAATCTCTATTCAACAGAAAATCTAAAATGTCATCTTTAACATCATCTGGAAGGTTCTAATAATGCAGCCATGCAAACCTCCTTAAAACAGTAGCAGTGGTCGTAGCCCTTGAAGAAGTATCAAAAGAGTCATACAATACTCTGAAAACAATGACTAGAGACATGTGCAAAAGAAGAACTAAGTTGTTTACAGCAGATTTTCCTTATAAGAAGGAACTGGAGAAAAAACATTCCTCATACTTTCACAATTTTCAGAACAAGTTTTAACATATGAACCTGACAATTCAAAATTCTGAAAACCAAAGTTGCAGAAATATACATTTTTCCCCATACCTTTTGCCCTGTTAACTTGGACCGAAAGGTGATTAACAGATTTTAGTACATGAAATTGCAATTTTTTTTCATTTATGTGCATGTTTGTGTGGTGCAGTGCATTACACAGCTATGCTCACATATACAGTAGACATCTGCTACACATCTAAAATTTTAAACCAAATGTATTCAACTATAACTAATTTTTGTTTTCATGTGCTTGTTTGTACTGTGCAGTGCATTGCTTATATATATATATATATATATATATATATATATATATATATATATATCTGTGTATATATACAGCAGACATCCACCAGACATCCAAAAATAAAAAGCGGATGTATTCAATTGTTGTAGTCCTGAATTTTGAACCCTGGCTGATGCAGGGTGAATACTAGGACATTTTACGTCTTTATTAATGTGTCACTGCCTACCTGAAATGGTAAAGTTAAAACAAGTAAGCATGCAGTACTGTGTAGTAGCTTCCAAACATCAGTTAATGTTGAGGTCTACCCAGATTAAGAGTCACTGTTCTGGTGTGCTCATTGTCTGAAATATGCTGTAGGTTGAACTCAATAAATGAACAGGGTAGACAGCTAACCATGGTCTACATGCCAGAGTTGAAGCAACATTGAGCAATAAATTTTAAAGGGTGATGGTGCTTTGATAAGTAATGTTTTCAAATAAAGTGTTCACTATTCCTGTAGTCACTGCATGTGTGTTCTAATCTGACACCAGTCAAGTGTTACATGTAACTGAATAATCTGAATTTTGTGTTCTGCTCATTTTTTCTGAAATAATGTTGTATATTCCACTCACTAAATGAATATGGTATATGGGCAAATTAACTGAAATCCTGGACAGCTATCCATGTGTCTAAATGCCAGAGTTTAAGCAACATTATTAATAAAGTTTAAAAGGAGATGGTGCTTTGATAACTAATCTTTAAAAAAAGTGTTCACTATTCCTGTTTGACAACATGTATGTTCTAACCTGACACAAGTCAACTGTTAAATGTAGTGAATAAAGAATGCAGCAACACATCTTTTAAATACATGTAGTGCAATACCCAGAGTAAGGTTCAAGCCTGTGTTCTGCTCATTTTGTCAGAAGTAATGCTATATATTCCACTCAGTAAATGAACATGGTATATGGGTAAGTTAACTGAAATCCTAGACAGCTATCTATGTGTCTAAATGCCAGATTTAAAGTAATATTATCAATATAGTTTAAAAGGAGATTGTGCTTTGATAAGTAATCTTTTCCAAAGAGTGTTCATTATTCCTGTATTCACTGCATGTGTGTTCTAATCCGACACCAGTCAACTGTAACATATTAACTAATAAATAATGTGGCAACAAATTTCAGAAATAAATGTAGTGCAATACCCGGATTAAGTGTCAAGATGCAGTTGTGATAATTTTCCTGAAATATGCTGTTGCTAGCACTCAGTAAATGAACAAGGTATACAGTTAGGTTAACAGACACCCCATTTGTAGTTACAGCCATACATGCATGTAACTGCCAGAATTCAAGTACCATTAAGCAATACAGTGTAACAAGTGATGGTGCTTTGATGAGTAATGTTTTCAAATAAAGTGCTCATTATTCTTGTGGTCACTGCATTTCGTTTCCAATCTGATACCACACACAGCTATGCATGTGTGTCAATGTACGATTTCACACAAAATGTTGCAATAAAAGTCTTAAAGGAGATGATGTTTTGAGAATTCATTATATTCAAATAAAGTGCACATTATTCCTGTAGTCACTGCCTGTGGGTTCTAATCCCATGGCAGCCGTCTGAGAAATGACCAGCTATCTAGTGTAATTAGTGTAAATGAACATACCTCTCAACTATCAAGATTTTTACAGAATGTAATGACTACTGCCCCATATGTCTGGTCCCTGATTAACAGATACATGACATTACTTGGAATGCAGTTTAATGGCAAATTCATTATCAGAGCAACTTGCTATGAATGTATGAACACACTATGTAAAAATGTTCTCTGTAGTTGTGCCTTTGTACCATTTGGTAGGGCTTGGCCCATAATGTCCCATGCTAACAGGTTGAGAGCTATGTACACGCAACATCATCTATACACTATTTGTAGTTACTGTACTCACAACTGAAATTTTACATAAGTAAAAGTATGTAATATCACCTGCAAAGTTACTAATGTTTTTTTTTTCTCTCTCATTCCACCCCTTCTCTTCTTTGATTTATTAATTATATTTATTATTATTATAATTTGATATTAATATATTATTTGTAACTACCTCTTAAGTTGGCCTTATAGGTTCATAGGTCCATAGGTTGGTACTAGGCTATCTGCCCGAAGGCATTTATAAGCCTAGCCAGAATGTATTGGATTTCACCACCCCCCTTAAATTAGTTCCCTGTGTCTCTGTCCAGCAGAGCCACTGAAGTGATCCTCGAGGTAAACTTTCTGTTTCCCATCCACTCAACAAGGTTTCTTTTGAAGAGTGTTAGCGAGGAGCTCTGCCTAATGTAGATTAGGATCTTGTTCCAAAGCATGAGAATTCTCTGGGACAAGAATCTATCCCTCCAGCACGTCCTATTTATTGTTGTGGTGAGGTTTAGATCCCTAAAGCGTGTGGCTCGAGGGGATAAGGTTTTCTTTAGGTGGAGAATGTCCATCAGTTCTGGGTTGGGCATGGCGTTGTATGTCAGGCAGAGATCACCTCTGAGTAGGCAGTATGCAACTGAGTACAACTGGAGTTTGAGGCCAGTGATCCTCTTGGTGAGGTACTTCTGTGGTCTTTCCAACTGTTGCAGATGTCTTGTAAGGTACAAACCAAATGGGGCATTGTAATCTATGATGGGTCTGATGAGTGATAAATAGAGGGGCACAATGACCTCTTTTAATCTGGATGTGAACCCTTTTGTAATTAGCTTGGCCACGTAGAAGGATTTTCTAACCACTTTGGCAATGTGATTATCAAAGGTGAGATTACTATCTACTTGGGTCCCCAGATCCCTTATTACATCTTCCGTATTTAGGGGACTACCACCTATGTGGTAGTTTGTGGGTACTTTTTTTTTTTCCAAAGGGGAAGACTATGCACTTTTTGGCATTTAGCTTTAGGCCATGATTTTGACACCAGGTATCTGTCTCAGTGAGACCCTTTTGGAGGATATCTGTGTCATCTGGAGAGTCAATTATAGCCCCTAGTTTGCAGTCATCTGTGAACTTGGTCAGCCATAGTCCTCCTGTGCTTGCCTGTACCTCTGAGAAGTATATGCCGAACAGGAGGGGTCTTAGGACTGAGCCCCGGGGAACGCCACTTGTAACTGGTTTAGAGTCGGACCTAGCTCCTGCAACTCTCACCATTTGGATTCTGTCCATGGGCCAGTTGGCCACCCATCTTGTGACATAGGGGTTTATGTTCAGGCTGGTGAGCTTGTCTATAATACCAGAATAGGGAATGATGTTGACGGCCTTAACGAGGTCTAGGTAGGCTGTTTGTACCACCTTTCCCTCATCTATAGCCTTGGTAACTGTCACAAAGAAGTCCACCAGGTTTGGGAGGCATGATCTGCCCTTAACAAAGCCAAACTGGGAAAGGTCCAGTGTTTGGAGGTTCCCAATGTCTCTGTTAATGAGTTCCATGATGATGCGCTCCATAGCCTTGCAGACCAAGCTAGTCAGGCTTATAGAGTGATAGTTCACAGGGTCTGTTGTTGTTCCACCTATGTGGAGCAGAATAACCATTGCTGTGCACCACTCTATGGGTATGTAGCCTGTGGAGAGGCTGTTTGAACAGTGTGTTTAGGTGAGGGGTTAGTTCGACTTTGAGCTCGTGTAGGATGCAGCCTAGGACACCGTCCGGTCCCATTGATTCTGTGTTTTTGGCTTTGGAGAGGGCTGTTTTAACATGAGTGTCTGTGATTTCTGGGACTCTACGTTCTTCTGGTATGGTTATTGGCCCTTCTGGGGGTGAGAAGGGCATGAAGTTTGCGCTGAACCTGTCTGCCAGGATGTTGGCGATATTGGTTTGTTCAGTGTATTTTGTGCCATTCTGCACTAACTCTGAGCATATCTGAGCATTGCCACTTAGATTCTTGACATAGCTAAAGAATGCCTTGTGGTTATCTTTGGAGTCCTTGGCAATTTTTCTTTCAAAGCTCGCCTTGGATGATTTTATGAGGGATCATAGTTTCTTGCTGATACTGATCAGGAATGTCTTCCTTTCTTGGGATTTTACTCTTTTCTGTACTAGTTTCTTCCTTCTATTATATAGCTTGTTTATGGCAGGAGTCCACCAGACTGGTTTCCTTTTCTTGGAGAAGTGAGTCCTGGTTTTGCTTGGGATGGCATGATCCATGCATTCTTGTAGCTGCCCATAGAATGCATTAGTAAAGGATTTTGCAGCTTGGACAGTGTTATCCTTCAGCATGGGGGCTTTGAAACTTTCCACCTCGGTCTTAAGTAACGTGAAGTTTGCTTTTGAAAAGTTTTTCACAGTGGTTTCCTTGTCAGGGGGGTGGGGGCAGAATATTGATATCCAAAATGATTTGTTTATGGTCAGATCTAACCAGTGAGTGATTGACCTCTGATGTGGAACACCAGTCGCCCATGTTGGTGATGACCAGGTCCAATATGTTGTCACCTCTGGTGGGAGTGTTGATCAGTTGAACCAGGGCATTTGAGTTTATAAATTCTAGGAAATGTTGGGCAAGGAAGTTAGTACTTGAGTAGTTCTCCCAGTTAATGTTTGGGTAATTGAAATCACCCAATATTAGGGTGTTTAGTAGGACCTTTATATTTCCCAGTGTTTCCAGAAACACGGAATGGGGGTCCTGGGCATGGTGGGTGATCTGTAGCAAGCTACAATTTGAATTGCAGTTTTGCCCATTGTTAGTTGCACATGGATGAACTCTGAAGCATCATGCTGTGCCACTAACCTGGAGGTGTGGGTATCGTTGATGAAGGATACACCACCGCCTTTTGTATTTCGGTTTGGGTTCTGTGGCCAAACTGTATGATATAAGTTGTAGCCTGGTAGTGCTGGGGTGCTCTCTGGAGCCTTAAACCAGGTTTCTGTTACTGTACATATATCGATTTTCTCCATATTGAGGAGTGCCTCGAGTGTGTGCATTTTGAGGTTTAGACTTCTGGCATTGAGTAGCATTACCCTCAGTTTGTTGTTACTTGTGCTATTTATGGCTGTGGGTTTGTCTTTTGAGCCTTGCTTAAAAAAGGCACTATGGGGGTGGCAAGAGACTTGGCCAGTATTTGAAAGCCTAAGGGTGACAGGTGCAAGCCGTCTCTAGCAAAGCAGCGTGACTTGTCGAGCATGTTATCCTCAGGTGGACAGACACTGGATCCCCTTTGAATGACACCAGAAACTTAGCCAATTGTTGAAATCGAGAATTTTTTCTTTATACCGTGATATCATTCTTGGTGAGGGCAGGATGTTACTCAGGGTCAGGGTCATACTGGCCTGGGCTACATGATCAGAGAGCTCTTCCATGTCTCTCTTCATGTAGTCCAGGGAGGTATGGCTCAGGTCATTCACACCAACATGGACAATGAAAGAGTCATATTAGTACTTGTTCTGGAGTGACCTGAGTGCTTGTGTTATGTGGCGGATCCTGGCACCTGACAGGCAGTTAACAGTAACCTTCTCCTTATTCAGACTAGTGAGTGGGACATCAGTGTGCCTGACTATAGAGTCACCTATTACTAGTATGTTGGGTATGTTATTTTGCCTTAAGGGCTGTGATTGCATGGCACAGTTTTGTGAAGTATGTGTTTCATGGTTTGTGTTGGGGGGTGGAGGTTGCTTGGATGTTTGCTTTGGAGATCTCTGTTGGTTTTGCAGATTTTTATTTAGAGCCTCCGAGTATGTTTTCATGTATTTATGGGTGTGTTTTGCCCGTGCTGGTTTAATGGGTCTATGTAAGACTGGTGGTGTGATGGAAGTATTTCCCTTCTCCTCTAGACTGTCTGATCCAGTCTTGGGATGAGAGCTTAGCCTCTAGTTTGGCTGTATAACTGCATCTCTCGCATGTATTAGTGTTTGGTGGTAGGAAGAGGGGGTTGTCTGTGTACATGAGGAAGTTGTAACATTGCCTCAAAATACCCAGATTCACTAGTTGGACTGGAGAGTACACCTGAAACTGTCCTTTGGACATGCCTGGATAGGTACAGTGAACTGTTTTACTGGATGGCTGGTAAGGTCAAATAGAGAGCCTTGTCCTTCTGTACAGTACAGGAGGGTCTAGTGCTATGGTTTATAAGTGCTTGCTATAAGTTTTGAGCAAGTGTCGGGCTGAGAAATGAATGGCTTGAGTGCTTAAGTTGAAAGTTTGTCTAGTTCCAAGGGAAAAATTGAAGAGGAGACTTTGTGGAGCCGGGAATAGTTTTACCCTAGCTAACCGGCACTGCCCGGCACGCAAAACCGGGCAAATACGGTATTTATACAAGGGAAATGAAAGAGATAGAAATTAGCCCAAAATGGCCAATAAACTACTAATTTCTGGGCTGAAACCACTCCTCCAGTATGAATAATTAATATATATTATGTATAATTTCATATTATATATAATTATATTATAGTTAATTATGTTTATAATTTATGTATAATTTCATATAATATATAATTATATTTAATTATGTTTATAATTTAATTATGTATAATATAGTATTGCTTTGCTGTTAAATTACTTTCATTTGCACTACTTATTGTTGTGTTCCCCATTATATTCCTTTCTGTTTCTTTCTATTACTCATCATCTTCTGTTATGTTAATATTAAAAGTTCTTTGGTTATGTTTATTTTTAGCTTATGTTTATGTTTAATTTACTACAGTGTGACAAGGTAGACCAGTTCCAGCCAATCCACCTACCTTGGCTGCTCCGGCCACAGCACCTGAGCCCAGCATGTCTTGACCGCAGCCTGTTGCCACCCATCTGCTGCTCCTGCACTACCTGAGCCATCGGATAGTTCTGCCCCACAGGCTGGGGGGTGGTCACCCCTCTGGGAGTGGAAGTGGAGGGGATGATAATGTCACCCATGAGGAACTGACAAGCATGGTGTGTGGGCTGTTAACTCTCGTTGTACACCTATGCTGGATTTTGAACATGCTGTCCATCCTGGTGGGACAGCCTTGCCCTGGGCACTGGCATCAACCACTGTCTCCACAGGAGCAGAGAAGGTATAGTGCTGACAGTCCCATGGGTGAGGATTTGAGTTACACTGCTACCGTGTCTGACATCCATGGGACCTGGATTCCTCAGCACCCTCCTTAACCAAGGTTTTCACCCCCCTCTCTTGTGTCACACACCAACCCTGTCTGCTGTCTTGTCTATCAGCATGTACTTACGTCCCTTCCCCAACATTCTACTCTGACCTTAAAATAAAATGGTTACATATCTGATGGAGTACATTACTCCTCTTTTGAAAGATACAGATATATACGTGTTGTGACAATGAGTTCACCATAGAAAGTTACTTATATACACAATGGTTTCCCTTGCTAGGAGACTGCCTTTTTTAAGATGGTTATCATTAGCAGATGATTGCCCCTGAGCCAGACTATTGTTCAGGAATGCTAAATGAAGCACACACGGATGATATGCAGTGTAATCAGGCAATCCCATGCAACTCTTGAAGGAGATATTAGGCCTCAATGTAGAATCCATCCCCTTTCTCATAGAATGGGGGTGAAAATTACTGGGGTAAAGATACTATGTCAGCACAGACAGAGTGTTTGTAGTAGATATGTATTACATACAGATGTTTGTGCTATAGGCTGCAGCTGCTGCTGATGCTGTAGACAATAAGCATAGTTAGAGATGCTGCAGAATGTGGAGGACAACAACATTTATGCATAATGGTGTGACCAGTGGCAGCCTTGGTATACAGCCATAGCCTGATTGAGGGAACTCATCCCACAGGATATTGAGGTATGTGTTTAAGGTAAGTATATTAGCCAAAGGTAGGGGGTACATGTACCATTATGTCAACCATTTGGACAACTGCCAATCCATGTGTTATGTTATGGTAGTCTTCTGGAACATGTGTGCTAGCAACCCTTGTTGCTAGCATGACCTCCACATGTGTGTGCTACTCGTGCAGCTGTGCTTATCTGTAATATTAGTAGCAAGTGATGCGTGTTGCAGTATGATATTACTGAGCCTCCTTTGAATCACAAACCTTAAAATCCTCTGTGAATGCATAGTAATGCATGACTTGACATTCTATGTACTTTCTAGTGCTGTAATAGAAATATGTTAACTATTTTCCTATATGCAGGCCTTTGACTTCCATCATTCATCCATTCTATCCTATACCAGCCTTCCTACTGCCCAGCACTATCCCCTCTCATCTCCCATTATTCTCTCTCCAGACCTCTCCAAAGCTCTAATCAAGCTTTACTGCAAATCTACAAACCCAAGTCTAACTTTGGACGAAGCATGTACATCTATCACCCCACTATTGCCTGGAATAGGCTCCCACTAGAAATCAGGACCCTTACACATCCTAAACAATTTAAGACATCCCCCAAAGAGCACTTTAAAAGTCACTGGTCCTGCCACTGCACTCTCCCTCCTTAAACATCCCCTACTTCTCATACCTTAATCTACTTTCTGCCCTTAACTCATGCTTCTCACTAGCTCTCTCTAATCTTCCTTGATGACTCTTTCTACTGTCTTCTAAAATCTATTAAGCAAATTGCCTCAGAGAAACATTCTACTGTAATTGTCTTGCCTTCATGCAACTACATCATGATAAAACTGTTTTTTTAACCACTTACCCCAAAAACTATACTCCTCTTAATGACATATTTCTTTTTATACATCTTGAAATAGTTATGCTATACTCCTGATTATTGACACTGTATAACATTCTGTTGCTACTTAATGTCTTGTAATAATCATGTAACATTGCTGTTTAATGCTAATTTATAAGAAAATTGTATAATATATTGGAGCTTTTCTCCCCAGGCCTCCACTGAAAAAGGGCTCTTCAGCTCAGTCAGACAATCTCGGTCAACAAATGTAAAATAAATAAATAAAATAAATAAATAAATCATTGGAAAGCAGACATTCCATCTGAAATGCTTTGGGTGGATAAATAGATGATGAGATAGTCATTCATATCAGAATTCACAATGATGATAGGTTCATAGGTTCATACTAGGCTATCTGCACTAGGGCATTTATAAGCCTAGCCAGAATATGTTTGGCTTTCGCCACCCATTTTAAATTAATTTTGCTATGCCCTTTTTCGAGGTTAGTATACTGTGCCTCTGTCTAACAGTGACACAGAAGTGATAACCGGGGTAAACCTACGATCTCCCATCCACTCATCAAGATTCCTCTTGAAGAGAGTCAGTGAGGGACTCTGCCTAACCTGGAATGGGATTTTATTCCAGAGTGAAGGGAGCCTCTGGGTTATGAATCTGTCCCTCCAGCATATCCTATTTATTTCAGTGCTGAGGTTCAAGTCTCTCAAGCGTGTAGCTCGATGGGATTTGGATTTTTTGAGGTGCAGCATGTCCCTTAATTCCGGGTTGGACATGGCTTTATACGTCAGGCACAGGTAGCCTCTGAGCAGGCGGTATGCCACTGAGTAGAGCTGGAGTTTCTTTAACTGGGCAGCATATGGCATCTGTTTGAGCCCTTTGATCCTCTTGGTGAGGTACTTTGGGGGTCTTTCCAGTTGCTGCAGGTGTTTGGTAAGGTACATCCCAAAAGGGGCATTGTACTCGATTATGGGCCTGATGAGGGATGAGTAAAGAGGCACGATGACCTCCCCTAATCTAGATGTGAATCCCTTCATGATTAGGTGGGCTATATAAAAGGTTTTTCTAACCACTTAGGCCACGTGGTTGTCAAATGAGAGATTGCTATCAACTTGGGTCCCCAGGTCCCTAATTATTTCTTCTGTACTAAATGGTTCACCACCTAGGGGGTAATTTGGGGTCACTTTGTTTTTGGCAAAGGGGATGACTATACACTTTTTGGCGTTTAGCGTGAGGCCATGGCTCTGGCACCAGTTGTCTGTTTCTATGAGGCCCTTTTGGAGGATGCTTGTGTCGGCTGGGGAGTCGATTATGGCACCCAGTTTGCAGTCATCTGCGAACTTGGTCAGCCACAGTCCTTCTGTGTTGGCCTGTACCTCTGAGAAATATATACCGAACAAGAGAGGTCCCAGGACTGAGCCTTGTGGGACGCCACTTGTAACTGGTTTGGAGTCTGGCATGGCTCCAGCAATTCTAACCATGTGGGTTCTGTCCTTGAGCCAGTTTGCAACCCATCTAGTGACATAGGGGTTTATATTTAAGCTGGTGAGCTTATCTATAATGCCCGAGTGGAGTATTGTATCGAAGGCTTTTGCGAGGTCCAGTTAGGCTGTGTGGACCACCTTCCCTTTGTCAATGGCCTTGGTGACTGTTTCAAAGAAGTCGACCAGGTTTAGGAGGCAGGATCTGCCCTTAACAAAGCCGAACTGGATAGGATCCAGTGTCTGTAGGTCCCCAATATCTTTATTTATGAGGTCCATGATGATCCTTTCCTTAGCTTTGCAGACCAAGCTAGTCAAGCTTATGGGGCAATAGTTTCCAGGGTCCGTTGAGGCACCACCTTTGTGGAGAGGGACCACTGTTGCTGTATGCCACTCTTTGGGTACATATCCTGTAGTAAAGCTGAGATTGAACAGTAGTTTTATGTTTGGATTTAGCTCTTCTTGGAGTTCATGTAGGATGCAGCCCGGGACACCGTCTGGTCCCATTGATGCTGTGTTTTTTGCTTTGGAGAGGGCGGCTCTTACCTGAGAATCTGAGATGTCAGGGGGGAGCACTCTGCTGGGATAGATATTTGCCCTTTTGGTGGGGAGGGGGGGAGAAGTTTGTGCTGAACCTGTCAGCTAGGATGTTGGCAATGTCTGTGCGTTCGGTGTATTTTTTGTCATTTTGGACTAATTCTGAGCATATCTGGGAATTCCCACCCAGGTTCCTAACATAACTAAAGAAAGCCTTGTGATTATCCTTAGTGTCCTGTGCAATTTTTCTCTCGAAGCTGGCCTTAGACGATTTTATGAGTGCCCTTAGTTTTTTGCTAATACTGATCAGAGATGCCTTCCCTTTTTGGGATTTTCCTCTATCATGTAGTAGCTTCCTCCTTCTATTATATAGTTTGTTTATGGCTGGGGTCCACCAGACAGGATGTCTGCCTTTGGAGGATTGGGTCTTGGTTTTATTTGGGATTGCATGATCCATGCATTCCTGAAGGTGTTCATAGAATGCATTTATAAAGTATTCTGCGGTCTGGGACGTATTTTCCACAGGCCCGGGGGCTTTGAAGGATTCCACCTCGGTTTTGAGGAGTGTGAAATTTGCTTTAGAGAAGTTTTTCACTGTGGTTTTCTGGGCAGGGGGTGGGGTCGGGATGTGAATATCCAGCGAGATCAGTTTATGGTCTGATCTTACCAGTGAGAGATACACTTCTGGTCTGGAGCATAGAGTCCCCATGTTAGTGATGATCAGGTCCAGTATGTTTTCCCCTCTTGTGGGAGTGGTAACAAGTTGTTCCATAGCATTTGAGTTTATGAATTCTAGGAACCTTTGGGCTAGGGTGTTGGAGCTAGAGCAATGCCCCCAGTCTATGTTTGGGTAGTTGAAGTTGCCCAATATAATGGTGTTTGGAGAGACCTTCATATTTTCCAGTGTTCTCAGGAAGGCCAAGTGGGGTTCCTGGGTTTGGGAGGGTGGTCTATAGCAGGCTATAAACTGGAAGGCAGTTTTACCCACTGTTAGTCGCACATGGATAGTCTCTGATGCTTCGTGCTTTGCCACCAACCTGGAGGTGTGGGTATCTTTGATGAATATCGATACTCCCCCTCCTTTTGTGGTTTGGTCCAAGTTTTGGGGCCGAAAAGCATGGTATGAGGTATAATCTGGTAGTGCTGGGGTGCTCTCGGGAGCCCTGAACCAGGTTTCTGTTACTGCACAGATATCAATGTTCTCCATGCTAAGGAGAGTTTTGAGTGCATGCATCTTGAGGTTTAGACTTCTGGTGTTGCGTAGCATTACTCTTAGTTTCTTATCCCTTGTGATACCTATGGAGGAGGGTTTGTCTTTTGAGCCTTGCCTAAAAAAGGCACTATGGGGGTAGCAAGAGCCTTTGCCAATATCTGAAAGCCCAGGGGTGACAGGTGCAAGCCGTCCCTAGGAAAGCATTGTGGCTTGTCGAGCATATCATCCCAGGCTGACAGGCATTGGATCCCCTTTGAATGACACCAGTACTTAAGCCAATTGTTGAAATTGATCATCTTGTCTTCATATTGTGGCATCATTCTTGGTGAGGGTAAGATGCTACTCAGGGTCAGGGTCATACCGGCCTGGGCTACATGCTCAGAGAGCTCCTCTATGTCTCTTTTCATGTAGTCCAGGGAGGTATGTCTCAGGTCATTCACACCAGCATGGACAATGACTGAGTCATATTTGTACTTGCCTTGGAGTGATCTGAGTGCTTGTGTTATGTGGCGGATCCTAGCGCCCGACAAGCTGCTCACCGTGACCTTCTCCTTGTTCAGCCTGGTGAGCGGGACGTCAGTGTGCCTGACGATAGAGTCACCTATTACAAGTGTATCAGGTTTAGCCTTAAGGGCTGTGACTGTTCAGCACACTGGCTTTGTGAGATATGTGTTGCACGTGTTTTGTTTTGGGGTAGCGGTTGCTTGGATGTCTGCTTTGGAGGTCTCTGCTGCTTAGGCAGATCTTTATTTAGAGCCTCCGAGTATGTTTTTGTGTGATTATGTGTTTGGTTTGCTGTCGTGGTAAGTCTATGTGAGACTGGAATTGTAGTGAGTGTGGTTTCCTTCTCCTCCTGACTGGTTATGCCAGTACTGAGTTGAGAGAGCTTAACCTCCAGTTTGGCTATATGGTTGCATCTCTCACATGTGTTGGAATTTGTTGGGAGGAGGAGAGGGTTGTCTATGTACATGAGGCAGTTGTAACATTGCCTCAAGATTCCCAGATTCACCAGCTGGACCGGAGAGGAGATTGACAACTGGCCTTTGGACATGCTAGAATAATATTGGGAATTCTTTTATAATTGAAAACAAGGGCCAATGGGGAGTGAGTGTGTAGAGCTTTTAATTTTTAGTGCTGACTTATATAATTGCTTTAGTGAGCAAGTGTCAGGTAACTTAAGTGCAATGTGTTACAGGTAACTTAAATGCAAAAACGACAAACAGTAACTTTCTTTCAAGTGAAACAAGGAAATAAGTACAGATAGCAATGCAGATATCACTAGGGATCCACAGAAACACTGAGAAGCCGTGTTTTAGGTGGAATTAGCATTCCAGGGAAATAACAAGCAAACAAGCATACAAACAAAGCTAGATTCAGCAAGCCTGGATCTAGTCTATGCTACAGCAAACAAGGTGTACCAATTTCAGTAAGAAACAGTTCAAATATGCAGGCACTATAAACCTTTACCAGAAATTCCCAGCTCAAAAGGGCAGAGTCCAGCCTCTCCTCCCACAAGAGTGCAGACCATGAGCCTTCTTAATGTAAAATAACTGGCCTGAAGCCCAAGTGCATAAACCAGAACTACTACACTTTAGGAATAACAGACACTGAGCTCTCAATAAGCAGTTCTCAACTTAGAAGGATGAAAGCTACCTGTCCTGCCACCACAGTGCATGCCACAAAACTTCCTAATGTAAAACAACTGGTCTGAAGTCCAAGTGCTTAATCCCAAAGACTTAGAATGATACCTACACTTTAATCAAGTTACTACCAAGCAGTAATAAATACAATTGAATACTTTAAAGAATGCCTGGATTAGTGCTCAAATTATACAAACAAAGCTAGATTCAGCAGGCCTGGATCTAGTCTATGTTACAGCAAACAAGGTGTACCAATTTCAGTAAGAAGCAGTTCAGATATGCATGCACAATAAGCCTTTAACCAGAAATTCCCAGCTCAGAAGGGCAGAGTCCAGCCTCTCCTCCCACAAGAGTGCAGACCACGAACCCTCTTAATGTAAAATAATTGGCCTGAAAGCCCAAGTGCTTAAACCAGAATTAATATACTTTTAGAATAACAGACACTGAGCCCTCAATCAGCAGTTCCCAACTTAGAAGGATGTAAGCTACCTGTTCTGCCACTACAGTGCAGTCCACAATCCCTCTCAATGTAAAACAACTGGTCTGAAGCCCAAGTGTTGAAACTAAAAGGCTTAGAATGAGTTACACCAAGCAGTAATAAATAAAATTGAGTACTTTTAAGATGACGCAAAAGCAAAATAAAGTAGGAAGAAACACAAGTACAGTAAAAGCAGATGAATTTTTTTTTTCAGAAAAGTAGGAAAAGCAGTAGTAAATAGAATTCTCATGCAGTGCAAGCTGGCACACTTGAATATGTAGCAATATTAGTCCACACACAGTGTGAAAAAATGTAATTAAATTAAAAAGGACTAAAAGCAAGTGCAGAAAGGGTTAATTAGGTAGAATGCGGTAAAGAGATGGGCCTGGGGGAGTGTCTTAGATCAAATCTACAGTGGGGCAGGCACTGCAAAAGCCACCAAATTTAAATTACAACCAAGAACTGGGAGGGGGTGGGGAAAAACAGTTTCAACACAGATGTGAGGAATGTGCAAATTATAAAGCCAAAAAATATATACTGTTCTCTCTCTCTCTCTCTCTCTATATATATATATATATATATATATATATATATATATATATATATATATACACAACAGATATCTAAGCAAACAATTTAGCTCTATAATACAGAATAATACAGAAAAATATACTCAGCTCTATATATTTGCAGATAGTTCTGTAAGGCTGTCTCTCAAACTAAGGTTCCAGTTTGAATGCAGATTGTTAATGAACACATACATGTATTTTAAATGCTAGACACCACTGGATTTGAACCCAGGACTATGTGCACCGAAAATTAAAGTTTTCAGAGTATTTAACAGACTGAGTTACTGCTTCACTGCTAGAGCAGGTGTATTTTTCAACATATAATTGCACACTTACATGCTGCTACAGGTAAACTTCAATAGACCAAAATGCCATATCACTGACTTTTAAAAGACTGAGACCACATGGCTAAAAGTTCAAAATACTGAAACCGCAAATACCCGACTTTCATTTACCCAACCAGTGAAGTCAACAACTGTATTCAATGTGCAACTCAAAACACCTCCTATAAAATAGTACGCTGTATTTTTAAAAATGCGTACTTGCTACCAAACACAATTTAATGGATGCCTTCCAAACAGCTCCACCAATATCAAAAACTCATACCAGAAAGTTATGATAATATTAATAATAATAATAAGATATAGCATGTATAAACATATGTTTATGTTGAATTGTGTTAGACATCTAATATGATTTATGCTTTATTACTGGAAGTTACTATGGCATGCTAGCATTTTGTTTGTCTGCACAAAGTTGTTTTTTGTTTAACAGTATGGTCTATTTGCATAGCTGCACCTTGTTCACTAATGTTATTCATGTATATGTGTTGTGTGTAGACAGCTCATACTGGTGTGTAATTATTTCTATATAATTGTGCTGTTACTGGTGGATAGAATCACATTAGAGACCCAGGACAGAGTGATGCTCGCTATATTTTTATCTGTGACTGTATAACTATCAGCTGAGGTCCCTCCTAACTGATGTTTTTCCATTTGGCTCAGTATCTGTATATACTAGTAGTTGGTTCAAGACATATTTTCCTGTATGCAGTAGCTATTTGCTCAGGTTGTTTTTTGTAATCTTTATAATATATCTTTACCATCAGCTGCAGTACCACCTTTATCATTGTTATAAGAAAAGTGCAGTCCGGGTCTGAACTGTCTGCAAACAGCTAAAGTTAAATTTGAGTATGTGTCTAACTGCCTGAACTGGGGCACAGCTAACTGATAGTTTGTGTAAATACAGGGTACCTACCTGAGTCCCCACATTCACTATCATAAGTTCATTTATCAGTTTACTCTGTTACCTGATTGTTTCTAGCCCCCTCATAAGAGTAACTAGCAGGGTCTCTACCCGCTTTGCTCCCCAACCTGCCCCCTATTACCTCCCGCCCCCAGTGGTCCTACCTTTATTACACTCACAAACCCCTCCCATCTTTCCAATAGCCAACCACGGAGCTAAACCCAACACTACATTCTCCATCTTCCTACTACTATTACGCCTCCTCAGCTAACATGTACAAGCATACCTTACCTATGCTCACTGCATGCACTCTCCTTGCATATCTTACATCCTACCAAAACTCCATCATTCCCCCACTCAACCACTACCACTGTACTACTACTCACACCACCACTCATGTCTCACCCTCACTCAGCTCCCCTCCCACCAACTCAAGAACCATCCCTATGCACCCCCCGCATATTCTACCAACTATATTACTCAAACATAAAGCATCCCTACAACTTAACATAGTAACAGTCCCACCATACCTATTACCCACAGAGCACAATCATAAAGTTTCCCTAATAAACAAACACATTCAAAAATTGAGAAAACTAATAACCTCATGCATATCAAAACTAGCCCAAAGTAGAGACATCCACCCCAACCCTGGCCCTACCATCTCTAACCCCAATCCTCTTAATCACACTAGAAACCACAACTTCTCCCATATCACAGCCAATAGAAAGCCAAGTGACTTCCTTCTACTAAGCCTAAATATTAGAAGTATATCCAACAAAGTCCATGAACTCCATGCCACCATAGACTTGTACTCCCCAGATATAGTCATCCTGACAGAAACCTGGCTAAAACCTCACATTACCAGTGAGCATATCCTCCCTACTGGTTACGGCATACTAAGAGTAGACTAGATAAACAAGAAAGGAGGCAGTGTAGCTATAATATTTAAACAGCATCTAAACATCCAGCTCTTAAAATCATCAGCTCCACAAAAAGGCAATGAAGAAATAATATATACCAACCTCAAAATAAACCAAAACAAAACCATCAACATAATTGGATGCTACTTCCCACCTGGCCAAAGCATCCCTCCACTAGAAAACCTCCTCAGCTAGTCTACCCACCATCTCCCCCAATAAACTATAATTTTAGGTGATTTCAATATTGACTGGCAATCCTGTTCTGGCAACCATCCAACCCATCATGTAAACTTTCATGGCTTCACCCAACTAGTCCAGTGGCCAACCAGGATAAATAAAAACTCCAGCAAGCAGACTACCCTGGATTGGATACTAGTTAGTAAGAGCAACCAGTCATATATAACAGGCTGCTTATCAGATAGCCTCAGTGATCACTCCCCAACATTCCTACTCAAAAAATATCTATACCAAGCTAAATCTGTCATCTACCGTCAAATACGTAAAAAACTAAACTTTGACCCACTCACATTCATCTCATCCCTCAAAGAATGTAACTGGCATCATCTAAAGTACCTCAGTCTTGATGACGCAGTTGAATTTTTTAATACTACCTTCTTGAGCATCCTTAATTACCATGCCCCCATAAGACTTTACAGGACCAAAGCACAACCCTCCTCATGGCTATAGAAAACCACTATGTCAGAAATGAAAAACAGGGATGAAGCCTGGGAGCACTGGTGCAAAACAAAACCCCCTCAACTAGACTGAAATTCCTAGAACTACGCAATGGAGTCAAAAAGCTAATAAAACAGGACAAATTCCAATACTACCAGTCTGCCCTAGACTCCTCCCAACACAGCCCCAAACAATTCTGGTCCTCCATAAACTCCATCCTCCACCCTCCACCCAGGTAAAGTCAGTACCCCTCCTCCAAACATCCCTCACTCCTCCGAAAATATTGCTACCTCATTCAACACAAACTTCACACAAACCATACTATCACTAGCTAAACAGCACAACCCCCCTCCCCTCCAACCTACACCTTCAACTAGTAATTTCCCCACTGCCTTCTCTTTTTCTCCTGTACCTACCACCAACATAAAAAAACTCTTAACTAAACTTAAGCCCACCAAATTAGCAGCAGATAACCTCCCAAGTGAATACCTACAAATCACAGCTAATGCTCTGGCCTACCCAGAATCCATCTTGATTAACTGATCTCTGTCACAAAGTTATGTTCCCACACTATGGAAAGTATCACATATAATTCCCCGCCACAAAGGTGCCCCCTCCACAGAACTAACCAGTTACCGCCCCATAGCTATTCTCTCTCCACTGTCCAAAATACTAGAAAGATGCATTCACTCTCAGGTCTCAGAATACCTCCTTACTAACAACCTCCTTTCCAATACACAGCATGGTTTCCGACCAAACCATAGCACCACCACTGCCTTACTCTCCTTCACTAACACTATCCTTCAGAATAAAAACAATGGCTATCTCTCCTCTGCTACTTTCCTAGACTTATCTAAAGCATTTGACATGGTCCCACACAAACAACTCATCTCTGTCAATAACCTATCCTTCTCTCAATCAGTCACCAACTGGTTTCAGAGTTACCTGTCTGACTGCCAACAATCCGTTGTATGGCAGAATGATATATCTCCCCAACTACCTGTCTTTATAGGGTTCCCCAAGGATCCATCCTTGGACCCCTACTCTTCTCTATTTTCACTAATAATCTAGCCTCTGCCATCAAACATGGCACACTCATATAATACGCAGATGACTCAACCATCATCTGCTCAGCCCAGTCCCTACCCAAACTGCAAAAAGTCACACAGGAAGCCTTTTTCTCTGTTGAAACTTGGTTATCCGATGCCCAGTTAATACTCAACCCAAACAAAACTAAACTACTCATCTTCCAACCCAACAAACATACTCAAAACAAGTCTCACTTTAACATCACAGCAAAAGACAACACCACTATACACCCAACAGAACACACCAAATTGCTAGGAGTGGAAATAGACAATAAACTAAAATTTGACATTCACATATCCATGACCATAAAAAAGTCCACAAAAAATTAGGAGCGTTATACAGAAATAAGCAACTTCTCACCAAAGCAGCAAAGATTTTAGTAGCAAATTCCCACCTTATCTCCACCCTACTTTATGCCTCTCCAATATATACCAACCTAAGGCAATGCGATCTAAACAAGCTAGAGACCTGCTACAACAAAATCGCCAAATTCGCCACAGGGGCATCCAACCATAGTCACCACTGTCTCTCACTTGCTGAACTGGGCTGGCTTGAACTCCCTCACCTCCTTCAATGGTATCAACTCTCAGTTGCCCATAGACTAGTAAACCATCCACTAAATGTCCCATCCCTCCAGAATCTACTTCAACCCTATTGCACCACCAGACCACTAAGATCCAGCAACAAAAATCACTTGCAGATCACTAATGCCAATAACTCTGCTAGTGAAGCACTATTCTCTTGCACCATAGCCAAATTATGGAACTCCCCCCCCACCCACAATTACCTCTGTACCATCATGCACCCATTTCAAAAATTCACTAAAAGCGCACCTAAAAACATGCTGGCTATGCCCTTGCAACTCCCATTCTAATATCACCCACCCCATCAAACCACTACCTTTCTTTCCACCCCACTAACTACCTTGATTATAGCAAGCTCAGATGCTCATAAGCCTACTACTTATTATACAGCAGGAACTTCTTATTGTAACAATTGTTAATGTCTGTTATGTACTTCACAGATAAAGATTCTAGTTGTCTATTGATGTACTATGTTCTTCATCTGTAACTATGTTTGTAATTAATTGCTATGTTAATCAAATTGTTAATCGCTATGTAAATCCAATGTAACTACTGTCTGTATATTTTAACTGTGGAGCTTTTCTCCCCGGGACTCCACTGAAAATGGACCTAAGTCCAGTCGGACACTCCTGGTCAACAAATGTAAATAAATAAATAAATAAATACATACATACATACATACATTATAAACAAATATAAACAGTGGAAATTATAAATTTTCAATTAATCTGCCCACTAATCAAAACCAAAAACTCAAATAAAACCCAATAACTATATCACTGACATGAATATTCAATAGGAAATCTTACATGCAATGGTAACTACTAAATTTCAAACAACATGTCGATGCGGGGAGCTAACCCACCCAAACCCCCTGCAAATTAAGTATACTAACTCCAGGATTGCACTGCAGTGTGGAAATGAGTGGATTTCCCATTCTGCTCACCTCAGACTGTCAGCGTTTCAAAGTTTGGTGTTCTGCACTTCAGTAATTTGAAACTTCAGTCTTCTGGTCTCGGTCTTTTAAAAGTCAGTGATATGGTATTGCAGTCTACTGAAGTAGACCACTGTTACATATCTCATTTACATCCATTATTCTTTGTATGGCTTTATAGGGATGTATTTCTCCACCAGAGTCCCATTTAAATACATATTTTTCATTAATGTTTTAGCAGGTGTATTTTTAAATGTCGCAGATATAATTGCACAGTTACCGGCTGTTACAGACCTCACTTACATCCATTATTATGTGTCTAGCTTTATAGTAATGTATTCCTATACCAGAGTCCAAGTTACATTCCCATTTTTCTACTACTCTTTTAGCAGATTTGCATGCCACACTGCAATGTGCAGCATTGCTTAAACACACTTGGAAAATGGAAGTTATTATGTTTTGTTTAAAGCACCTCTGTTAATTAAGAGCTGTGTGGCTTGCTGCACTGGTATGCAGGTGTAATGGTCCTGGGATCAAAATAGGATACAGGTGTACTTTCTGAATGTGATTATTTATTTATTTATTTATTTGTCATTTGTTAACTGGGTTAGTCCAACTAAGCCAATGGTCTGTTTTCAGTGGAGATCCAAGGAGAAAAGCTCCAGACAGTTATTACAAAGTTACAAAAAAGAAAAACATCTGACTATGAAGATTTATGCATACATTACAATAATGTGCTTTACATGAGAACATTAGAAATTTCCAAAAGGCCTGAGAATGACGTTTACATAAACATTGCAATAATGTGCATAATGTGATTAACATTATTTCACACACATATATCAATATGCAGTAAAAACCAAATGGTGCTGGCAAGAGTTACCTCCAACAACAATAAAATGAACAGTAAAAAACAAAGCATATGACTTTAAGGAGTAATTAGGTAGTTGATGGCAATGATAAGCTTGGTATAAATGCTGTGCTTTACTATTCTTTGATTGTCTGATGAAGTGGCTGGTGCCACGAAAGCGCTCACCTCTTTTACTAATAAAGCTGTTATTCTACATAGCCGTGGCTGCTACCTCCTGCTTTGTTTTTTACTGTTCATTTTATTGTTGTTGGAGGTAACTCTTGCCAGCATCGTTTGGTTTTTACTGCGGATCTATTTACATTACGAGTGGTGCTGGACATGGCAGAGGGAAATGTCTCTATTATTGAACTGGATTATGCCCCTGAAAAGGGAAATCGAAGGAATTTTATACAAAGGAACCTGCATGAACTTCTTGAGGTCAAAAACAACCCCTTGCTAGAGGTAGAGCCTCTAGTGCAAGATTTGAAGCAAGAAGAGAACAGTGAGTATGTTGTTGCTGCAATGAGAAAAGACTTGTTTAAAATTGAAAATGATTTACATAAATTGAAACGGCTTCAGTCACAGAGACTTTATTTTGAAGCCTGTCTGAAGCTTAATATAGTCCCTCGGGGCTTAAAGGTACTGAAAATGCCCACTTATGGAACTATGTACAAAGATTTATTATTAAAGTGGCAGCTGATTAACTTAGAAAACAGTCGCAATTATATGCAGCTACTAATAGATTTCTTTAAGCCAGAAGAACTCACTATATCATCCAATGTCTGTAAACTGCAAGCAGAACTCTATGAAAAATATCCGCATGCTATTGTCGATTTAAAATTAGACTATGTCTTGGAATTTATATCTGTTTATGATCAGCAACTGATTGGCTATAAGAAAAAGAAAGTGCAAAGGGACTTACAAGATTTTTCTAGTGGGCGTGTCTTTGCTTGGCCCAGAGAGCATAACAATGCTGTGAATAGCAGTAGCTCTACTCAGCCCATTGAATCTCAATTGGTTCTGAGCTTGCCAATTCTCTTGTTAGAGATACACTAGAGAACTCCAATGCTGTAATGCCACTTCCTACCACACCTCCCTCTGATTCCACAAGCAGCAGTGAGATACAGAGGCCTGAGAGAGGAGCTTGCAGCAAATTTGCAGAAAGAATTCTATCTACTAACTTTAACAGTAGCCGTATGTCATCAGTTCCTTCTGACAGCATGGCTCTTTCTTCACTGTATCCTATACGAATTACAAATTTTCGGAACCGCTCCACGAGAAGAGGAAGGATGAAACAGAAAACGTCCATAGAAGAGGAACAACCTATGACACTCAAGAAAATGTGGCAACAATCCAACATCCATTAGTATGGAATATATCACGGCGGATTTTAACTGGTTCTGAGATAAGTGTATTGAACAAAGGGAAATCCTTTGTACTGGCAAGTAGAATGGATATGACTGACAATATTATAGAACTTAAAATGTTTACTAGGAATCTTATGCTTAAATCTCAGTTTGGTGACAATAATATGAGTAATAGCTGTGTGAACATTTTTAAGAAACCAAGTAGCTATATTCCTGTAAACAATGCTGCTATTGAGACATTCGAGAAAGCATGTGTAAAAGAAATATATAAGATGCATGATAGTGGTATTTTTAAGAAATGCTTCTATAATTTAAACAGAGAAGAAAAAGAAGCTTTGGAGGTTTTGTGCAATGATCGTTCCATCGCAGTGAGACCAGCTGATAAAGGTGGTTCTCTAGTGGTGATGGATTATCTTTTATTAAGGAATCTATGATGACAATGTTGAATGATGACAATGATGACATCTCTTATCAGAAAGTAGATATTCAACAGGTGCATGTAAGCAGCATGTTAATATACAATGCATTGTTTGAATGATTACAGTGTCGAGTTATTAGCCAAGAGCTATTCAAGTACTTCATAGTAGACAAACCTGTTCTACCCATCATACAGGGACTCCCTAAAATACATAAACATCCCAGAGTGCCCCCCATGAGACCCATTGTATCAGGGAGTGGCTGGTGTACTGAACCTTTGTCCATTTTTGTGGAGCACCGCCTTAAAACTGTATTGAAAAAGAATGTATATGTATTAACTGATACAAAACAGTTTTTAAAAGATCTGTATACATTTTGTAAGAGTATAACTGTGGAGGATAGATGGCTCATGATTACATTGGATGTGAAATCTCTATTCACAGTCATCCCGAATAGTAAAGGTGTTGAGCTCTTCAAACAGTATTTAATGGTAGATGAAACATATGATGTACAAGTTATTGATTTATTATCACTGTTGATGGAACTGATATTAGAGAACAATATATTTTTGTTTGAAAGAAATTTATATAGACAAAAGGATGGTGTGGCCATGGGCACTTCATGTGCAAATGGCTATGCAAATATTGTTATGGCTATGTGGGAGAAAGAATTCCTACTGACTGAGATGGGAAGGCATCTGAAGTTCTACAGGAGATTTGTGGATGATCTATTTATTCTATGGGGAGGTGATGTAGCCTCATTTCTATCATTCTTCCACAAAATAGACAATAGTACCAGCTTCCTTAAGTTTTCAATGAAGCATTCCTATGATGTTATAGATTATCTGGATGTCAGGATACTTCAAAAAGATAGGGGTATTCTGGAAACTGAAATCTATAGGAAAGAATGTTATAGGAATAGCTATCTCCATAGACAGAGCATGCACCTGAGGCATATATTTAAGAACACTGTAAGAGGCCAAGGTCTGAGAACATCAAGACTCACAGCTAATCAAATTAAGTATGAGGAAGAGATCAAGAGCTTGAAGGAAAGGTTCATACATAGAGGGTACAGTGAAAAAGAGATACAACAGTCATTAGTGGGTCTATCTAAGGCAAGGGAAGGAATAGGTAAGCCATACTTTTCAGATATGGATACCATCATAAATGGAGGAACTGTTAGTCAGAAACACATGAGAGTACAAGTATCCTTCTCGAGTAACATTAGATCTTTACAGGAAGAAAACTGGAATATACTATGTGCTGATGATGATGTTAAAAGGCTGGTAGGTGTGACCCCGAGATTTGCTTTTAAGAATAAAAAATCTATAAAAAGATTATTATGTAGACCACAACCCATGGAAACAAGAATAGAAAATGCAGTCAGATATGGGACCTTCTCCTGCAATAAATGTAAATACTGCACCTTTGTTGACACTGGAAGTAGATTTCTACATTCAGAGCTAAAGAAGGAGTTTACCTTCAGAATATTAGCTAACTGTGACAGTATGAATATTATATACTTGGCACACTGCACAGTCTGTCCTGCCTTCTACGTTGGAATGACAATGTGAAGGCTGAGGGACCGGATGAGGGAGCATGTATATGATATCACCAGATGAATAGAGACAAATGCCTTAGCCAGGCATGTGAGGGACCATGATGAGACACACAATTTTTTATTTTTAGTAATAGATAAAGTCTATACCGACAATAGAGGTGGAGATGTTAGGAATAGAGTAGAAACTAGGGAACTAGAATGGATTATAAGG
Organism: Protopterus annectens; assembly: GCF_019279795.1. Classification (NCBI taxonomy): domain Eukaryota; kingdom Metazoa; phylum Chordata; order Ceratodontiformes; family Protopteridae; genus Protopterus; species Protopterus annectens. Next base: position 758,385,436 of record NC_056746.1, read on the forward strand.
CTACGAGCTAACATTGGGGTAGGCCTGAATGACAAAATCAATATTAAACCCATTCTTCTAAATAGAGATTTAAAGAAATAGTAGGTAGTACCCCCCTCCCCCCTCGACCTTTTATACTTATTTATACTTTTTTATACTTTTATATATATATCTATACTTTTATATTGTACGTATTAAGTTGTATGGTGTAATATGCTGTTTCTATTGTTGAGCTGTTTTTAATTTTAAGCTTTTAAAATTTTTCACACTAGATATAAAACTTTTTATACTAAGTATATGGCTTTAAGGAGTAATTGGGTAGTTGATGGCAATGATAAGTTTGGTATAAATGCTGTGCTTTACTATTCTTTGATTGTCTGATGAAGTGGCTGGTGCCACGAAAGTGCTCACCTCTTTTACTAATAAAGCTGTTATTCTACATAGCTGTGGCTGCTACCTCCTGCTTTGTTTTTTACTGTACATATATCAATATAGTGCCATTTAGCTGAACTTAGTGACCCTGCTTGTCATACAGTGTCATGCAAAAAATCTTTAAAGAAATGAAAAATGGGGAGAAAGGACAGTGGTGAAATGGAATGCAAGCAGGGGGAAAAACATAGTGAAAGGCAGATAGGTTATCTGGAGGAAGGATGTAGGAAAGAAGCATAGCTATCCATTTCTTGTACAGCAACAACTGTGCACTTTAACAGATTTTTTAGCTGAATTTGGACTGTCATCCCCAGAGAGAGGGGTGAGGACAACATAAGTGTGTTGTCAAGCCAACTGGACTAAAATAAGTGTGTCCATTGGATACATGTGTGAAATGGAGAACTATGTATAGGACAATTATTTATTTATTTTTTTTTGGTACAGGTATGTGTATGTAATAAGTATCTATTACAAACATCCTCTCTCTAATGACATATCTCTAACCTAGTATTTCCACCACATCATATGAGAAAGGGAATGGATTCTACATTGAGACCTTATATCTCCTTCAAAAGTTGCATGGGATTGCCTGATTGCACTGCAAATCATCTGTGTGTGCTTCATTTACCATTCCAGAACCACAGCTTGGATCAGAGGCAATCACCTGCTAATGATAACCATCTTAAAAAAGACAATCTCCTAACAAGGGAAACCATTGTGTATATAAGTAACTTTCTATGGTGAACTCATTGTCACAACACATATATATCTGTATGTTTCAAAAGAGGAGTACTGTACTCCATCAGGTATGTAACCATTTTGTTTTCAACATGATGCATATGTTTTAATATACTTAAGGGGAATGGGGATTACATCTGTAAGCCTTTCTTAGGACTGTGCAGGTGACATGCCTCTGATCTGCAGCTGTGTAACACCTACAGAAAATGTAGATTACAGCAAGGGTTTAATGCTGTCTGTCAACTAGGGACACAGGTCTCCTGGCTACTGCCTTTGTTGGCAGTTATAATACTATACAGCTACTTTTTGGCATTGTACTATATACTTATGTTATCGGGGGGCTTTTTTGCTATGGGCTACACTACAAGTGGACTCCTGTGTTGGGTGTCTAATCATATGTGAGTATCTGTCATGGCACAAGCAGGTGTAGGTCACTATTGCCACTATCCTAGTTGCTTTCACACCCTTTGGATGATTGGTGCACTGTTGCATATGAGATGTGTAATCAAGCCTTGCTGAATTGCTGAATCTTTACATACTGTCCATCCACATAAGTGATCTTGATGTGTTTTCATTATTTTGTATTTTATATAATAACATGCATGCCAGATGCCACTTACCTTTCAGTGAGGCAGAAAACAACCTCATAATTGAAGCATTAAGACAACACTACCAAGTCCTGCTGTCTAGATGGAGGGCAAATAGGCAAGAGTGACAAGTCTTGTGAGAGGAACTGGTCCATAACAAAAATGCTGTGGGTCATCAAAATTGCACATATGAGTAGATGCAACACCGTGCCACAGACATGATCCACTCAGCATGTAGACAGGCAGCAGATGTGACCAGGGCTCATCAGGTCACTGGTGGTGGACCTGCAGCAGAACAACTTTTGTCAGCCACTGAGGAATTCCTGGTGTACCTTGCAACACAGGACAGCTCTCAGGCTTCCATCACACCATATGTCGTGGATGTGGGTGCCACCATTTCCACCCAAGAGGAGTGTCCAGGTATGTTTAGTTGAATCAGAATCAGAATACTTTAGCATTTAGCATGTTAGGGTGTACATAGTTTTAAATGGGTATCATGTGTTTTATGGGGTGGGGGAACTAGGTTACCTGCAATTTTAAGGTCATGCACAGATTGTGACCCACATACCTGTTAACATAGTGGTTAATATAAATGGGGAATATTTGGGCATAGTACCAATGTTATACTGTAACATGTGGTACTGTTTACATTACCTATCCCTCAAATATCTTTCAGGACCATCAGGAATAAGAAGAGGCCATGCCCTGCCACTAGTAAGCACATACTTGACAGTTTTGTCACAGATGTAAATTTATTTCAAGGTATTAGCTAAATTGTTATCCCAGGCCTGCTGGCTGGATTAATGTACTGTCTGCATGACTGAAAAATGTAGAGATATGTTCTGACTGAACATACTTTAGGGTCATACCTAGGCCTTGTGGGTGTGACCACAGTGATTGATTTCACAGTATTGGCAGCACTTTTCAGATGCCCATACCTGTAAACTATGCAGAGTTCTGAAGAATATCAACAGTGTACATAATGTATGCATTGCTCATGACAGCCCAGTTTAAAGAGCTGTTATTTTAAAATACTTACAAATCTGGGTTAGAAATTAATGACCTCATGTCCTACTATCTCAGATTGTGGGTAGCACAAGTCTGTAATAGTGACAGCAGTGTACACAGCTTAACATTTATTGCAACATAGTACTGCAGATCATAGTAGTGCAGGTATTAATATGACGCTTTCCCCTTTATATCACAGGTGACCTGGGAGGCTGGTCTTTGTCCACTTCACAACCTGAAGTCAGTGTCTCTTCAGACTCTGATGATGATGATGGTGGCCAAAGTAAGGTACAGCTGGGGAGGTTGCACGGGCTGAATTTGTCACAGATGTTTACATCCCTAATCTACCCTCATTATCACAGTATACAGTCAGTATGTCTATGCATACCCAGTCCCATGAGGCCACAGATGGACAGTCAGAGGGTGGGGACATTGAACAAGGAAGTGTGGCTACTGTGGCTGCAGTGACTGTCGACACTGGCCATAGTCAAAGAGTTGGTGAGGTTCCTCACAGGCAGATTGATAGGGATGCTCATAGGAAGCCTGCTATCCCTCCACCACCTGTTGCAGGTGTCTCATCACATGTCACTTGGTGTAGGTTTAGGGCCATCATGGAGACACAGGCACATTCTGAAAGGAACTCCTGATGAATGTTCAGGTTTATTGATGCAGCACAGTCTGACATCAGTGACTGCCTCCCCCATGGTGCTGATACCCTGGATCAGTTGGCTGATGCAGTGGAAAGACGTTGGTCTGAGACAGATTGCACATTATCTACCTTGGAATGCACATTTTCCGTGATGGAACGTCTGGTTGGAGTTGAGTGTCGGACTCATGGACATAGGTCAGCAACTACATCTGCTGACAGTCCACATGGCCATGCACAGTCATGCTCCCACAATAGTACATCCAGCACTCCAGAAGGGAGTGTGCTGTTCACACTAAGACATGACAGGCCATGGGCTCATGGTCCTGGGCAGTCCCGTGGAGGACATGGGCCAAGCAGACAGCAGTCACCCTCAGGTAGTAGTCCAGCATCTGACTTTGGGCATGGAGGTGACAGTGCAACACCTGGCAGAGCCAGTTCTCATATTTGGAGGTGGAGATGATGAACTTCCAACTCTACTATGCACAGCTCAAAGCTGTCCAACATACATTCATGTAGAGCTATCACTGAGCTTAGCTGTGTTCACACAGGCAGTCACACACCACTGTCACATTCAGGTCACCTACAGACACACATGCCACATTTACATGGTCTGTCTTGCCTGCTGCCCTTTCTGAATCATGCTTGCCAACCTATTGGGTCACCCTAGGTCTTCTGCATCCCCATACAATACCCAGTGCAAGTGATGATACCTGTGCCACATCCCTGTCATCATGCTCATCAATGCAGAAAAATGAAGCTACAAGTCTGATGCATAGTGTGACTATCTAAATTAATATGTATTTGTTTCATCCATTGTCGCCTTTGACATGCTACTTGTACTGGGCGGTCACACGTTTTGAACGCTGCCATTTGTAATGTGCAAACCACATTATGTTGTGTAAGTTAAATTGAATGATGTTGTGATGATTCAAAGATGGCCGCCGTTCTTTAAACACTGCAAAACTACAGCTCTCCAGATAGCAGAAACAAAAATCAACCCTGTGGATATATCACAAGATTGAATATGCTAATTGGCAGCAATAACTAAAGTACTAACATCTATCTTCGCTTCTGAGAAGGAAAAATAGAGAAAAAATACTTTGTAACAGCAGGATTGGAAGTGATGGTCAGCCTGACTCTGAACAGAGCAACAAACAAAGGAAATACACATCTCTCAGCTGAAGCCTTACACCCGGTATAAATACGTTTACAGTGTCTCAAAATGTCAAAAGAAGACAAAACTATGGAAATCACAACTTCTAAAACTAAACTATCTGCTCTGCAATCTCCGGAAAAAGAAGCTATTTTTAAAAGACAGAAAACAGTTACACAAAGGGAGACTGCAAAAACAGGAATACCAAACAAACCAGACCAACCGGTCAGCATGGAGGAAATGAAATCAGCACTGTTACCTATTCAAGAAGCCTTAAAATATTTATCAACACAAATTCTTATGTTTAGTGCCACATGTAATCAGATTTTGGAAAGGATGGACAAATCAGAAACCAGAATAGCTGAAAGTGAGGCTAAAATAATAATGCTTACAAAAAAAACAGACTCTCATGATGCAGACATTCAAACCATGCAAAATAAAATGTTAGACCTGGAGGCAAGATCCAGACGGAATAATATAATAATTAGAGGAATTCCAGAAACAGTACAATGATCTGAATGCTACCATAATGCAAATACTTGAAACACTGTTCAAGGACTCTGATAGTGTTAAACAGATTGTTATAGAAAGAGCACATAGAGCTATCAGAGAATCATTTGCTTCAAATGTACCTAGACCAGTCTATACTAAAATACTGAATTACCAAGATGCAATCAAAATACTGCTAACTATTAAAAAGAATGGTGGATTTATCATGTGGCAAAATAACAAAATTTCCATGACACAGGACTTACCAATACAAATAAGGCAATCCAGACAAATGCTAGCTCCATACTGCAAGTTTTTGATTGAAAAAAACATCAGATTTCAAATGAAGTATCCAAATACTTTAATTTTCACAGTGGATGGTATTAAATATTCAATAAACACTAAAAAAGAAGCAAAACCTACCTTTTTGAAGCTTTTCAAAGCACTGCCACCTTCAGAAGTTTGATTAAAGCATCCAGGTCTTCTTTCAGCATCAGACAGACTGGGACTCCATAATCACGACGATCCGAGGCTTTATAACTCTTTGTTTGTTCTTTTTTTTTTAACCAGGCCGTGAGAAACTCTAGATTACATCCTTATCTCAAAATTCCAGTGTGTCCACGACATTTTTCCGAAGATTTATGGCTTCTACGAGTGTAAACAAGCCATGAGGTTACAGGAAGTCCTTTGGAGGATGCAGGGGGACTGATTTCAACGTAGCGCATCCAGGAGGTCCGTCCGCAAACTGGTTCCCCCATCGCGAATTCGAAATAAAGAAAACAAGCTCATCAAGCAAGAAGGACTATAGAGAAGCTGTAGAAACTGTTTGGAACTAAAAACGAAGCTTCCTGGACTTATTTGGAGGGTAAATGGCTTCTGTATGGTATAAGGAAATGTACAGCTGTACAGGTAGGAAATACTATTGTAATGGGTTGGTTAAAATAGAAGGGTATTGCATTGTATAGTGATATAATCTGGTAATTATGTCTCTATTTCTTTTTTCTTAGATGGGTTTTTTTCTTTTTTTTTTTCTTTTACTGTTAATTAGGAAAATGTATGTGTATGCCCTGTTCAATAAAATAACAGGATGATGTTAGTATAATAAATGTTATGAAAGACTGTGAACTTGAAATGTTTAAAATATTACATTTAGGTTGTCCTTCTCTTCAGTATTTTTAAATATAGTTTATAGGGATACAGTTATTTAGTCAAATGCTTGTGTAGTACAGTTGTTATTGTTACTTAGAGTATGTTCCAAGTTTTAGCAGACTGTTACCTTTGGAGAAGGACAATTACCTAAAACAGAACATTTAAACAAAAATAACCTTAGGACTGTATTGTTATGTTTAACAACTGTTTCCTTTCTCTGGGAATTAATAATTAATAGTGTATATGACAAGAAGTTAAAATGTATTATTGTCATTGCTGATTATTAATATTGTGAGCTATTAGTCAAACTGGATTTTCACACAACAATTAGTAAATGTGTTTGACTATATTAAGTATGTCCAGAACTGTAGTTAGGTAATTAGTAGTGTTTATTAGGGCATGTTTGGATTAAGCTTTGTAGATTTAGACATAGTGGTTGTAGGTTTTTTGCATAAGGTTTTTGGGTTAATTTGTAGAGTTAGAAATTTAGATAAACAGAGATATTCAAAGGATGTGAAAAACCTATGCACCCTGGTCCAGAGGAATAGTGGATAAGCACTGGGTAGGGATGGAATGTCAGATTCGCTTCCAAATAATCTATGGTATGTTAATACACTGCGATCTAAGGTTGTCTCTCAATAGTAGGAATAGGAATACATTTTTGAAAAGCTACAGATGTGGATAATAGAATCTTGGAATGTTAAAGGACTCCAGAACATGAAAAAAAAGGAAGCTATTTTTACACTTGTTTTTCCAATCAAAAGCAGACTTTATTTCATTGCAGGAAACTCATTTGACTAATGATCAGTGGGATATACTGAAGAATAAGAAATGGATTAGGGAGATAGTGGTGGCGGAAGGGACAACGAACAGTGCAGGGGTGGCAGTTATAATTAAAAACCGATACCAAGAAAAAATCTTAGATGTCAAAATAGATAAAGAGGGAAGGTGGTGTTTAGTGGTTTTGATATCTAAGTTCTATGATAAACCTATATTACTCATGAATATATATGCCCCCTCCACTAATCAGCACCATTTTATAACTTCACTTGACTCCATTTTACAACAATATAATAACTGTTATATATTAATGGGAGGTGATTGGAATTCGTATCAAGATCCCAAGTTGGACAAATTTGGTTCATCCAAAGCTTTTAATAAACAGGCAATGATAGCTTTGAAGGAATTTAAAACTGATTTTAAACTATATGACCCATTTATACATACACACACACAAATGAAAGCAGAGAATTTTACTTTTTTACTCAAGTTGCCATAAAATGTGGTCGAGAATTGATTTTTTTTTTTATTTCGGAAGTATTGATATCTGCTGACCCATGTGTTTCCACTCAAGCCAGACAATTTTAGGACCACTCAAAGATCACACTAACACTAAATAATAATAATATGAGTAATAGGAGACTTTGAGGATACAATTGGTCTTTAAATCCATATTTACTGAGGAAAGAGGACATATTGAAAGAAGTTAAAGAGACACTTGAACAGTTATTTCATAACTTTCTTAAAAACAGACATCCTGTTGATATAGAATGGGCTACAACCAAAGCCCAAATAAGAGGGATTTTTCTTCAGAAAGCTACTTACTATAAAAAAATGCAAAATAAGGAACTACTAGACTTGGAAACCAAAATTAAGTTACTAGACCAGGAGCTAATGAGGAACTATAATAAACAAACAGAATTAGACATATTAAAGTGTCAAAAAGAACTGTTTTTACTACATAATCATAAATTGTCATTTTATGAACAGAGAAATTTAGTGAAATACGCAAATCATATTCAGACTCCCTCAAAAGCATTAGCACGCATTATTAACCAAGCGAAATCAACATTATTAATATCAGAAATAAACTATAATAATAGAACATATACTAATAAGGCAGATATTATGAATACTTTTGAAACAATATTTAATCAGGTATATGGTGATCAGCAGACAATTTTACCAGATAAAGTTAGGAAAGATTTCTTGCAGAAGATCATATTCCCGAATATTGATAATGAGTCCCACAGGGATTTAATTAAACCAATTTCAGCGGAGGAGGTAACAGAGATAATTAAAAAGCTGAGACCACATAAAGCCCCAGGCCCGGATGGATTGACCTCTGAATTTTACAAAACTTTTAATGAGATTCTGAGTAAAATACTCTCACAGACATTTAATTATATAATTCAAAATAAAATCAATGATCCTCACTTTAATGCTTCTAAGACTATTTTGATACCGAAAGAAAAAAGTGACTCTAAAAACCCAGATAATTACAGACCCATTTCACTCTTGAACATAGACATGAAAATTATGACATCCATCCTGGCAAATAGACTGAAAAAAGGTCACAAATTTATTAACATCAGAGGAACAGGCGGGATTTATGGATGGGAGACAGACCACTGATAATACATTAACGCTTCACACATTAATCTCATACGCCAAGTACAAAAAGCTCAATATTTATGCACTCATAATTGATGCACAGAAAGCATTCGACAGAGTTAACTTGGTATACCTATTTGATATGTTATCATACTTTAATATACCTTGGTTCATTCTAACATTAAGGAAAATATATAATAACACATATACAAATCTATTTATCAATCAAGAATGCTCTAAAAGAATACAAATTAAAAATGGTACCCGACAAGGGTGCCCATTATCTCCTATTTTGTTTAATCTTTATTTGGAACCATTATTTTTACACATTAAACAAAATGTTTTTTACAATCCTCCAACACTATATGGTATGAAAATAAATATGGCTGCTTTCGCAGATGATTTAAATATATATTGTACCACACCAGTGTCAGACACCGAGAAAATATTAAAAGCAATAGAAGACTTTGAGAAAATCTCTAATTATAAACTGAATTTTAAGAAATCCAAAATATTCCCATTAAAGACTCCTACACCTTTTTCATTGCTACCATTGATAGGACAAGTATTGACAGAAGAAAAAACAAAATATCTAGGTATTGTATTTTCAACTGATAATAGAGCTTTTTTTATAAACAATGTTAAGTCAACTTGGGATCAGATAACATTGGACTTGAAAAGATGGAGTAAACTGAAACTACCAATGATGGCAAGAACTGCAATTATCAAAATGAATGTTCTTCCCAGAATATTATATATACTTAGAGCTACACAACTTAGAATCACGAGGACATTTTTTAAACAGCTTCATATAGGACTAGGGAGATTTCTTTGGGAACCTAGGAAAACGAGGATAACATATGAGAAACTGATGGCTCCAAAGAATAGGGGAGGTTTAGACTTACCAGATTTTGAAACTTATTACTTGATAATTAATGCCAACAGAATTTTAAGGGCGATTCACTTTGATAGAGGCAATCTGAAATGGGCGCCAAAATGGCTGGTCTTAACCTACAGACATGTAACTAAAGTGGAAATTAACTGTAAAGCTCTACCCTTTCTGAATAGAGGAACACTCAGTAAATATGACTTAATGGAACATATTAAAAGTTATGTAACTTCAATTCAAAATCTTTTTACCTCATTAAACCTACTAAATTATATGATGGTGTTTCAACCATTCCACAAGAACCCAAATTTAGTAATTGGGAATAAGTTGATAGACTTACAAAAATTCCCCCTAATAAAGGATTTAATTGTATTGGATCTTTACCCCTTTCTTGGGATATCAGTTCACGATATTTTAAAAGAGAAAAGTCTTCCTATTTCCTATCTAATTATCATGAGACAACTAAAAGATCTGGCTATAAATTATTTTAATAACTTTGATTTTAATGAAGAGGAATTAAATATATGTCGTAATCTGTGGGAAGCTCTGATACAATATAAAAAATATATAACAATTTCATATAAGCTGATAAAAGAGATGAAATATAACAAACATATTCTCTTATCGAATTATTGGAGGGAAAAATTAATATTAGTTGACGACAGCAAGATCTTGGAAACATTTAAGCTAACATTAAAGTCTGTGTCCCTTCAGAAATTACTATTCACACAATTGATGATATTTAACAATGCATACTATACCCGTCTTATTCTTCATAAATTTGACTCAAAGAATTCACCTAAATGTCCATATTGTACAGACCAGACAGCTGACTTGTTTCACATGTTTTGGAGTTGCAAATGCATTTTTAAACTTTGGAATTCATTAAAACTTCAATTACAGAAAATGGGATACCAGCATTCAACACTCTCTTGGGAATTTATGATCTTACATATTCCTCCAGATAACTTAGATAAATTGAAAAAGATCATAATCATGAATATCTGTTTATTAATGAAACTATACATAGCTTCAAACTGGTTGAACCCAACTCAGACATCTTGGGAAAATTTTAGAACATTAGCAATCAGACACATATCAGCGCATAAATTATTAATCAATGACCATAAGAAAAGCATAAATAATATAAAAATATGGGAGCAAATCTTCAATATTGTGTTGGCCTAGAGGTTCCCATCCACTATTACTCAGGACACATATTTATAAGAATGATTCAATCTTAGATTTGACATAGATCGTAACAATAATACAGATTGTGGACTTTTTCATGTTGTATTTCTTTTTTAATAATTTGCATTAATATATAATGTTTATGTAACTTTTGGAAGCAATCATGTATATATTGTATATATTTATAGTGTGTAGTTATGTTATTGAAAAACAATAAAAGACGGATTATTGAAAAAAAAAAATTGGATGATGTTGTAATGGCTGTGTAGTCACACAATGAAAGGTGTCTCGTGGGACTGTTTACATTTCACTTTCTGGATTGTGTAGGACACAACTATGGGTTCGCATCTACAATAAACCCATCAACATCAGAGCACAGGATGGAATGACAGCAAAGAACAAAAATGTCATCAGAAAGGTAAAACAGTATAGTTGCAAGGCTCCATGGGTTCATATGTGTATAATAGGCTAACAAAAACAAGGGCGTTTTTCATCCTAGCCATGCATTCCTAAACTCTGATGGGTCTATATCAATTGAGCAAAAACGCGGATATAAATATGTCGAACCATATTGCGTGAAATACGTAAACCTCGAATGGTCAAAACCACAAATTCCAAATTGTCGATTTGTTTTGGTTGGCCCGTCTGCGGTATAGCTCCATAAGTTAAGTGTGCAATAAATAGGACTTTAGGGTTAGGATTTGGGTGAAGGGAAGTGCATAGATAGGTAATGTATGTAAGATTTAGTGTAGTGTTAGATGTAGGGTTTTTTTTAGGTGTATGTATGTGTGTTATTTATTTTGTTTGGGTGTATGTCTGTAGGGGAAGTGTGCAGTAGTTACAGACCTTAGGGTTAAGGAGGGGTTAAGGATAGTGCATAGATAGTTGTGTATGTGGGGTTTAGTGTAGTGTTGGAAGTAGGGTTTTGTTAAATGTATATATGTGGATTATTTATTTTGTTTGGGTGTATGTCTGTAGGGTTTGGTTAGTGTATGTATGTGGTTTATTTAGTTTGTTTGGGTAGGTACTAAGTAGCGGGTGGTGGGTTTGGCCAACTATGATAGTTTGATACTTTATTTTTCATGGTTTAGTGTGTTCGGGACTTTCACGGTTCAAGGTACAGTGGTCGATGTTTAGGTATTCGCGTTAAGGGGTTTTCACTCAACTGATATAGACCCACTCTGACAAGGTTCGATACCTTTGATAAGTGTAAGCAGGGTTTTGGGAGCTGATAGATGGACAAGCCAGGGTGTGCGTGGTGAACCATCCGCAGTTTCCCTGTGTCTATTAGAGACATTTGTCCTAAAGCAGCTATCATTGTTGCGTTCCCTATTCTGTCTTGTCACTTGCACATGATGTGCATTAGGGCAAAGCTGTGCTTCACATGAATGGGGACCCTGTTACATATTGGGTGTAGTGTCTGGCCTGCATACCTGTCTGCCCAGCATGTCCTCTTTATACCACAGTCAAGGAGTAGGTGTGTAGGACAGTTAATTCTTGTGCTAGTCCTTTCTTGGATATGCAGGAGGTACACAATGGGGTCTGACACCTCCCTGCATAGCATGGATACACCACCCCTCCAAATCATGTCAGAGACAGAATACACAGTTACGTCCTCAATGTGGTCTGCATAGGATATGCTATGTACACTGGGTATTGGTTTACTGTGGAACCTCTGTGGATGTTACAGTTGTTGGATATGCCTGGTTAGCTACATTTCAAAGGTGGCATTGCACTCAATGATAGGTGTGATGAATACCAAATACAGTGGAACAATGAATGTCTTGGATTTATATGCCACACCTTTGTTTATAGGTTCTGTAACATAGAATGCAACCTCAAATATTACCAGCCCATGACAGTCAGAGGCTAGATCACTGTCTATTTGTCCATAACTCCCTGACTACTGGATCAACTGTTGGAGGTGAGTGGAAATTACATTATTTGCCAGGGCTGGATGACTTCCCAAGGGATAGTGTTGTGAATTCCTTGGCATTTACTGTTAGTCCATGGCTCTGACAACAACTGAATGTCTGTGTCAGCCCATCTTGGATCACTGTTGAGTTAGTGTGGGATTCAATGGCACCTCCTAATTTGCAATCTTAAATTTAGTCAGCTAGAGGCCAATGACAGTGGAGCACACCCTACCCCACCAAAACCCACACCACACCTACCTATATGTGTGGATGTCTTTACCAGACATATAAGTAAACACCAGACACATCAGAAACCCAAACACAAGCTCACTACACATAATCATAGCTCTGCAGAACACAGTAGACATAATAGCTCATGCACCACTGTCTCACTGGTCAAACACCTAAGGCAAAACACAAAATCAAACATATTACTCATAGGTGATTACATCATGAGACACATTGATGTGCCTCTCACCAGGCTACATAAGGGAAAGGTTCACAGTCAGCTTTCTGTCAGGTGCCACGATACCCCATATCACACATGCACTCAAGTCTGTCAATATCAGGTACTGTAGAGTTATGACTATATGATAATTCCTGCTCGTGTGTACAACTTGATACATATCTCTCTGGACTGTATGCAGAGACATGACTGGGCTAAGAGACTAAGTGTCTCAGTCAGGTATACCCTTGGCCTTGAGCTGCATTTTACCATCACCTAGGATGATGGCTCAGTACAAACAGAAAATGATTAACTTCAATAATAGCTGTAGTGTGTGGTGTCAATATAAGGGGATACACTATCTGTCAGCCTTGGATTACCTTCTCAACAGACCTCAATGCTTTGCCAGAGATGATCTTCATATGTCACCTCGGGGATTTTGGCTACTGGCCAAGGTTTTTGCCACCCCTACAGTGCTCCTTTTAGGCAGTGTGTCAAGGAAAATTTTTCAAATGAAAAAATGCTACAAACAACATCACAGTTATGCTGCTAAATGCTTAGAATGTCACTACTAAACTCCACTCACTGGAAGCTGTCCCACCTTGGAAGATGCAGATATTTGTACAGTCACAGACACCTGGGTTAAGGCTGTGGAGAGCACCACAGCAAAACCAGGTGACATCTCCTTTCAAACGTTCAGAGCTGAAACTTACAGCATGCAAGTAATGGAGGTGGTGTATACATATTCATTAAGGATAGATACACAACCAGACTGGTTAGACAATACGAATCCCTGGAGAAATTGCAAGTGCTATTGACTGCTTGTAGGGCACCTACTCAAACCATTGCCAGCTACAGGAGCAACTCTATGAATCTAGACACCCACTGTGCTTAAATGGATCTACTTGAGACTGTCAAGATACATCAAAACAAGATGGTTTTGATTGATTTTAACTACCCACCAACTGGGTAGATTACTCATGCTCAAACTCACTTGCCCAGAGGTTAGTCGACTTCCTTAACCACAATGGCCTGGACCAGTGAATTGACATCCACACAAGGGGAGACAACTTACTGGATCGGGTGCTTACCAGTATGTGTGACCACTGTAGATCCTCTACTGTGAGGTCCTCCCTGGTGAGATCTGACCACAAACCAGTCTTATTCAAAGTAAGTATCACACCTGACACCCCCTCCCCTTGAAGCATATAAAGTAATAAAGTTCAACAAAGCAGATTATAACCTCCTATGGGATGGTATAAATAGTTTGAATGCAGCACCCCTCATATGGAATAGGCAACTATGCCAAGCCCTACACCAATGCTTTATCCAAGCACCGGTACAACTCCATTGACTTGTCTGTACCTGACAGGGGTAAAATAAGTTCCTTATAGCACAGCAAACCTGCCTGGTGCACCACTGCCATTAGCAGGCTTTACAATAAGAGGTAGATATTGGTGTCTCACATTAGGAGGGAGGGAGCCTCCCCTAAAATGGTAGCACTTCCTCCTCAGCTTAAGCAAGAAATAAGTGTTGGTGTGAAGTCCTGCAAGACAAAGTATGGAACAAAATTAGTCTCCTACACAAAGGAAAACCACAAGGCATTGTGTAGTTACATGTGTAGCATAAAAGCAAATGCCCACATTGTTGCCAAACTCGTAGTTAACAATACCACATATAATGAGCCTATAGACATAGCTAACCTGTTGGCTGACAGATTCTGTGACAACTGCAATCCCTTGTTCCCACCACATGTACACCATGACATCCTTACAACCTGTCCCATACCTTGTATCTCTAAAGAGTAGGTTGGCCTCTCTAAGGTAACAAACACAGCATCTATTGCACCTGCTAACATACCAGGCTGCATCCTACATGGTATCCAACATGGATTACCAACACCATTGGAAACTCTTTGCAGTCATAGTGTAACCACTGGCTGCATCCCAGCTGAATAGAAATTTGTCACTGTTATCCTCTTGGACAGAATTGATGGGTCCACTGACCATGGGAACTATAGACTCTTTAGCCTGACTAGCTGTATCTGCTAGGCTATTGGGCAAATCTTCATGGACCATATCAACAAAGATACAGGTAATCTAAAAACACTTGATCCTATACTGTTTGGATTTGAGAAAGGGATAGCGTTCCTGTTAAACCTGGTGGACATCTGTGAGGCAGTCACCAATGATCTGGATGAGGGGATATCTGTGCATACAACTACCTGGACTTAGCCAAGTTATTTAACACTATCACCCACTCAGTCATCACTGATAAACCCATCCAGCTAGCCATCAACAGTAATATCATTATAGGGGTCACTAACTAGCTCACTGATAGCACTCATATAGTCAGAATAGGGGTATCCACCTCTTATAGCAGAGCTGTAACCAGTGGTGTTCCACAGGGTTCAGTCCTGGGTCGTCTAAGGTTCAGAATCCATTTATCTAATGTACAAACACAAAGTGAATGTCTGTGGCTTTCAAGGATTGCTGATGCCTGCAAAATGGGAGCAGTCATAGACTTTCCAAATTATGTCAACATCCTACAATAGAGTCATACATGACCAAATGATTACTGACACAATCATGGTGTTAAACTCTGCGCAAATATATGTAGTATCATTTCTTTCAGTACCAGCAATGTCCCTGCTAAGTTGCACATCGATAGCAACACCTTAAGTACATACTCAGGGGTGAGAGACCTGGGCACACAGGTTTACACCTACCTTACCTTAGATCACCATGTCTC